>NW_009943638.1:45459-61639 GCF_000696875.1 Nestor notabilis
GGACATGATGCAGTGTGGCCATTCACAGCTGCCTAAGCTGATCAAACAGCACCTGCATGTGTAAGGTTAGAGCACATCACACTCCGAATCCAGCTCAGCAGCTACTCACCGGTTCTTTTCTAGTTCATTGTGCGTAGACCTGGAAGACAAACAAAAATTTGGATTAGCCACCTTTGACCTCTCAGCATCAAAGTTCAACTGCTGCAAGCTCTACACATCCCTTGGGGCACATCCAGCCTAAAGCCAAGCAACTACGTACGTTCAGCTCTACAGCTATAACCTCAGCCTCCCTGCTGACGAGATCCTTCCCCTCTGGTATGAATCTGCTGTGTGCAAAGCTGGCACTTCTGCTGGTGCTACAGAAAGTGCTCTTTAGACACTTAAATGCACCCAAAATCCCAAAGAGGTGATGATTAGAACAGGGGATAAGAATCAGCCACTTCCAGACTGCTTCTGGCTCTGCCACCAACTCACTACAAGGCTGTAGTTACGTTTCTTTATGCTTTTGTTTCTCCATTCACCCTGTAAAACTCTTGGTATCACCTGCTTACACAGGAGTTCATGAAGTATTAACTTATACACATCAAATACACAGGAGCCTTCCTGTAGGATTGCCTCTGTGAGGACAGCCTCTGGAGACCTTCAGCAGTCACACACTAGATTTAGGTAACTTAGTAGAACCAGATATGGGCAGGAAACACAACAGCAGCACTGCCACGTTCGCAAATACCAGTGGTACTGAGCAGCACTTTTAGGATGCCTGGAAACCCCTCAGGGATTGAAACTGCACTGCCACAGCACCAGCTCGCAGGGAAGCAAATGACCCATCAAGTGGCCCTGTGACCACCTGACAAAGGAGGAGGCTTTGTCTTTATACCTGCCCACCAAGCCAAGCACGCTGCCAGCACTGCCTTGAAAATGAGACCAACTAAAACCAAAGGGAAACTGGTGAGTTCATGTTCCTCATTCATTGCCTCTGTGATGGCAGCATAAGTGGCAAAAAAGCAGCTTAAATCCTTTCAGGATTCCTAATCTAAGGATGTTGTCAGTAACTCAGGTAAAGTTGCTGAGGATTATTTAAAAAGGATAGCCATTTACCCAACATTTCTCTTGAACAGAAGGTCACCTTAAAATAAGAGTAAAAGGAGCCCGAGAGCTTAATAAAAAGGATCTATTTTCTGTAATTTGGCATCACATTTCTTCCGGAGCTCTGAGAAGATAATCCTCTATCCCCCATCTGGAGAATCCCACAGAGAATTCTACAATTAGGGAACTGAATGGAGGATGTGCTCCAAGGGAAACCCTGTCATAATTAAATGCTTCTCCAAAAAAAGGGAGGAGGAGCACTTAACAGGTGTCAGAACCTCATTGAAGACAAGGAATAAGCCATCGATTCCTGTGAAAAACAAGGTAAATGAGTTTTAGCTGTGGCTGGCAGCTGCGGGTGGCCAGAGGTGAAACAAAACGGTGCTGTGTGTCTGTGCAAGGTACCTGGCACAGCAGGGTATGGGACACTCTAAAGGCAAGGGACATTATGGACAAACCCCTAAAGTTGAGGGAACTCCTTCCCTCCCAAAAAGGGAGGATGCTTTCCTTAATTCTCTTTCCCAGCAATCAGAAACATGAGCATAATATTTAACCCATAAAATCTCCCAAACCAAACCCATATCCCCCATGGAGTCTAAACCAGCAAAATCCATTTGCCCAGGCAACCTGGACACAAATTAAGCCACCAAGGCTGAGCTGAGGCCTGATCAAACCACTGCCTGTATGTTCTCTGGAACATGCTCACTGATTTATTTACTGTATGCTCCTGCAGAAGCCTTTGCCCTCTTCTTGGCTATGCCATTAGCTGTTATGAAGCCAGAGCTATGTAATGCCTTGAATTCCTATATTATATCGAGCCAATTATCAAGACCAGCACTGAAAG
Organism: Nestor notabilis; assembly: GCF_000696875.1. NCBI lineage: Eukaryota > Metazoa > Chordata > Aves > Psittaciformes > Psittacidae > Nestor > Nestor notabilis. The sequence continues at coordinate 47,390 of NW_009943638.1, forward strand.
AACAAAGTTTGGCCCACTGCTGTGAACAAAATTAAACCAGCAGGTTTCTCCCTACTCCTTTCACACAGGAGACTCTTTATTACCTATCTGCCTTCTGATGAACAAGACAACTGAGAGGGGTCACAGGCTTTTCACCAAGTCAAGAAATTTATGCTGTGACTTTTAACCATATCTGTGGCAAGGAAAAAACCAAACCCCAACTCCCCCCCAACACTTTTCCACTGAAGCTGAATGCAAAGGGAAGAATCTCAGTGATGCTGGATGAATACTACAGGGATGTTACTTCTCTTACCTGCCATGCTTTGCTTGGTCTTAGTAGGGCCATTGGAAGAGTTTTATTTTTCCTTTCATCTAAATTTAGGGAAAAAACCCAAGGTACTACCACCAATCACTGACTCCTCTGTGCCAGTTTCCCTTTGCTTGGACAACAGCTACAGGGAAAAAAAAAACAAACCCTCTCTCTTCTGTTCATAACTCATTTCATTTCTGGAGCTCCTGATCTAGAGATTAATTTTCTCCCTCATCTTTGGGCTGCACATATTACTAAGATTTATTTGGAGTTAAACAAGGACAGTGCTGTCAGTGAAGTGGAAAAAATACAGGAACCTCTCTATTGATACTACATTCAGGAAAAAAGTATCTTTTAAATAGGCATAGAAACACATGTAACTGGACCTCTTTAACCCAGCTGGGCTTATCATCAACTGAGAACCTCCAGAGTATCACCAGACTGAAACCAAAGCTCTACCCTTATTTGCCACCGCCAGCTTTCTGATGGGTACAAGATGAACAGCACAGCTATAAACTACTGGAGCACTCAGGGAACGTTTCAGGGTTACCTGTAACCCTCTGCCTGTACAACTGCAAGGAATGGATGCATTCAGTGTGGTGTTGCTTTGCTGCTGTGAATAGCCAGTCACAGCCTGTGTCACCCAGTGACATAAGGACACTGACGTTGGGAATGGAACACAAGTCACATACCCGCGGACAGGGCAGGCAGGACCTTGCCCCCACCTGCAAAGTTGAAACCACAGCCACACAGGTATGGACATGTTGAGAGAGGAAAACCAGCCCCAGCACACGTACTGGCCCTGCCGAAAACCTGAGCTGCAATAAAAGGAGCTCAAGCAAAAACTGTCTGCAGGGCTCTCATTTAAAAGTCAGGTTTCTATAGCAGGCAGTTCTTTAACAATAAACTTTAAACACCCGAAGTGATAACTACTCCTAAAAACTGAAGGAATGTTGTATGAGGAGGAAGATCCTGCTGACTGCATTTTGAAAAAGCTTGGGAAAAGATCAAGAAAGAGTTTTAGAAGCTGAAGGTAAAGGAGCCAACAAAACCAGGAGAGCAGCCCTGATTTTAAGCAACAAGAACTTGAAAAGGAAGAAACTGAAGTTTATCCCTCTTTATCCCAGATGCCTGCAACTGGATATAAAATAGGAAGAAATAGGGAAGCACCAACTGCCAGTCACTCTAATTTAAAGGCAGATGCAACAAGCCTTTTGCAGCAATTGCTGTGATTCTGCCTGCAACCTTGCTATCGAGCACTGTAACAAAGTGTTGCCAAAACATTAAGCTACACTGAATTCCCCAGTGAATCAAACACAGCAAATAATTTGTCCCTTTATCCCATTTCCTATAAATAAAATCTCCTACCACGGCTGATCCAGTCAAACTTTCCTCGAGCACAGGTAAGCCGACAAAACAAACTGCAGCAGGGAGGAACAGGAGCACTGAATTCATTTGTTATCGGGTTTTTCACTATAATTAAAATCACAGAGCTGCCACATGACATTAAACACTGCTGACCTTTCCGGTTTACACATTTAATATTGATAAACAGCCCCACTAATGTGTTTGCAGTATATCTGCATTTTGTTTTGACTTCCCTGTGAGGTTACTGCTTTCTATTGTGAAAACACAGCAATCCAGAGTCCTTATCCTGCATGGTACACAGATGGCATCCAGAGACAAGGACCATGTCATCTCCTTGTACCTGGTCACCCTCCTGTCTCTATCCAGCACCAGCTCCCAGCTCCAGAGGAGCCCAGGGCTCCAAGAGCTCCACCACAACTGAGATACCAGCAGCTCAGGAGATGGCTGCTGCCCATAACCACTGCCCCCAGGTAAAGGGGGCAGTGAGAATAAAAATGACCTCTTCCAACACATGCCAACACAGAGCCAATGCTTCTCCTCCAAACTCACTCATCCTACTCTGCTTTAACAAGAGATTAAGCAGGAAAGAACCATTCCATCACCTTGTGCAAACTAAGGCACAGTTACCTGACTCACGTTTAGCAAAACAGCAAGAACATCCATGCACAGGCCAGGTCAACTGCTTTCTGCCTTTCTTTGCTCGGGTTCAGCCATCTCTGCTGCTTATGCATCATCACACTATACACAATCTGCTGCTTCTTTTCCTACAGGCCTTTCCCACCTTCTGGCTCTGCTGATACTCATTCCCTTGGCCACCAAATTCCCATGCAGGAAATGCCTTCTTCCATTCCCCAAGCCAAAATCAACCCACCCTTCTGGAACCAGTGAACTACATTACTGCTCTCTCTCTTTTATGCAAGTTCTTCCTCAGAAATGACTCCTATTGGAAGCAGCTGAGCGACAAAACAGAATAAATGAAAAGGAAGGGAGATCAACACCTATTTTCCAGTTTAAATCCATCTGTGTCCATGAAACAAAACTTACTGGCTTAAGAGCCCCAGTGTTTTGCCAGGGTTTCAAGTAGCAGTGGTTCAACACCATGAGTAGTCTACGAAACCAAGTGCACAAGCCGTAGACTGGGAAGCCTGTGGAGAAGCTCCAGCAGTAGCAGCACATGAGGCTTTCAGCCCAATGGCAAGACAAATGACAGCTGTACAAGAGTCAAATCTTCCTCCCCAGATGCAGATGCTGAAGGGCTGAGTTTCTAAGGGAGCTGTGAACCCACCTCACCTCTGGCAGTTCCAGAAGCCTGGCTCTCAGCTGCACAGGAGCCTTGGCTGGGAACACAGCAGCTTATGGTACTTAATTAACACTGCCAAGAGCTTCTAGAGTAAGGAGTGGGATTCAGATGAACAGGAGATGGCATAGCTTGAGCAGAAGTCCTGCTGCTGCTGTCCTTATGCCCTTTGCAAGTACCAGCCTCAAGTCTAACAAGAGCTTCACCTCAGCCTTGAATATCAGCAAGTCTAACAGAATGTTTCCTTCCAAACAATACTAAAGACAAAGAGTTACCTTAGTCATCACCACCCCATGATGCCCCCACACTGTTTGGCCTCAAGGTCCAGAATAAATGCCTCTCCATAAGGAGCAGAAGTGAGGAGACAGAACAGACTGTTTCACCTTCTCACTGACGTCAATGGCGATGCACCAGATTAACCTGGCCCCAAACTCTGGCTAGTTTTTCTGTCACTCTGAGATGGACACGGTATCAGATTCCTCCCAAGGCTCTGATCAAAGCTGTTTTCCCAGGATCAAGCCAGACCCTTTCCAAAGTTCACATTCTCAGTCCCCAACAGAGAAGGGGACACAGCATTACTGGCACCTGTTCGTGTTTGTTCATCTCTGGAGAAGGAGAAATGGCCCCATAGTCTGTTTTCAGCTCAAGAAGGCGGGGAAGAGCTCCTTCGTGTGGTTTGCAAGTGCAGGAAGCCACCTACCCCTGGGTTTGTACAGTGGCCTGAAAGCCTCCTGCAACACAGTCAAAAACCACCTCAAAAGCTGCACTGCACGCACTCCTTAAAGAAGTAAACGTCTCCAAAGCCACCTACTGTATTTATACAGCACCTCCTTAGATGGTTCCTGCTCTTCAAAATCATTATTTCTGTTTGCAACACTTCAGAAATTAACTCTTCCCTAACTTTTTCCCTAACTTTTTATGTAGGGGAACACCACCAACACAAATTCCAAGTGATTTTCCCAAGGTCACAGAAGAACTCTGTGGCAGAGCACGGTACTTATCGTAGGTTCCTTGAACCCCAGGACAAAGGTTGCATCAGCGGGTTGCTGTTCTCAGGCAACCCAGAGATGCCTAACAACGACATTTGTGACAAAAACTACATACTCACTGTAAGCTGAAAGTGGGGAAAAAACCCCAACAACCCTGATGTTTTGCCCACTGTCTGCCAAGTGATCCAACCCTACTCCCAGGCACCACTGTACGAGGTGCCGGAGAAGAATCTAAAATGGGAGCCAAGAGCAAAGTACCATTAGTTTACTGATAAAACCAATGTGACAGACACATGAGGCACAGCCCTCAGGTGGGGAAGGAACTGCAGCTGCAGTCCCAAACAAAGCACACTGTTCTGTTGGTGCACGTTCTGCTTTTTCAGCACAAGGGAGGAAAGAGCAGGAAGACAGCTCCTCCTTGCTGACCACCATGAGTCCCTCCCAGTTGCAGAACTGGGCTCCCTCAAACCAGAGCAGCACCCCATTAAGCTGCACTAGGTAGCTCCCTGCAGGGAAAGGGTTTTCCAAGCCAGGCCACACAACAGCAAGAATGTCGTTTTGCATTCAGTGCTGCAATCTGGGGCCAGCAAAGAGGTCCTCAGCTGGCTCCCCTCCCACTGTACAGGCTGGGAGCAAGCATGCCTTCTCGCGTCCCACCCGAGACCCCGCGTGCAGGGGCTGGTCCCAGCTTCAAGGGCTAAGGGAAAACTGCCCCATGTCACACACTCCCTCACGCAGGGCCCTGCATGGCCAAGAGGAACTGGGTTTGCTGAACAAGCAGCTATTCAATATTTTGTTTTCTCCCCATTGTTCAACATGTGGCCTCAAGCCAAGCCCTGCTCTGAATACAGAACCGGTGGTTTCCTTCCAGGCTTCTCGAGAGGCTCACCCAGAGCAGCAGCCAGGCAGCTCACAAGCACGTTTGTTGTCAGGCGTCCTCGCTTTCCAAATTGGAAGCTAATGAACAGGGAGATCAGAGCTGCAGCTTCTCGTCCCTCTGAGTGCCTCCAGACCCCCAAGGGCCTGGTTTTCTGGGCCACTTTACATGTTCAAAGCACAGTTCCTGCTGGTGCCCCTTGTGGCTGTGCATCATCAGCACTTGCACAGCTCAGATCCCAGGCTCATTTCTTGAGGGAAAAAAGTCACAATACAAGGACTATACTATTTGTGTGTTTCCTGTGACAAGTCAGAGTGAAAGGTACTTGCTGAATGTACAGAGGGCTGCTGACAGGGGCCAGTGAGTTCTCCAATGTGCTATTCACTGCTCCATTCATCTGTCTTCTAACTTCTGTGACAAGTGAGCAAAGGCTCTACAGAAACCACCTCCTTCCCTTCCTGCCCACAGTAACCACATCAGAAGGGGCTCGTGCACACAGATCAGACACAAAGTGTGATGTATGTTCATTCTGGGAGGTACCTTTGCCATTTCAGCAGCGAAACTCTACCCCACCTCCCTTGGAGGTGCAGAGGCCAACGTCTTCTATAATGATTTAGAACTTGGCCAAATTCAGGTAGATTCTCACAGGTCAGGAAAAAGTGTATTCTTTACTTCATTAAAGCCAGCTTCGTGTCTATGATCCATGATGTGAGTTGAGCTTCTTGTAGACAGATCCCTGACTTTGCTTTTCTTTTTAATACATTGGCAAAACCGTGTTTTTCACGCCCTGGTGAGGAGCAACATCAGGTGGCTTCACCTCCAAGCTCCCCCATGAACAGAGAAGAGCACAGCACAGAATGAGAGCAGCAAAATACAGACACTTCCTCACACCAGTGCCACGTATGCGCTGTCCTCCAGGTCTCTTCCCAGTGCTACCCTACACAAACCTCCCTACATGAACATCATAAGCAGGTAATTTGAAACAAAATTAATTATTTAAGTAGAATGAGACACAGACTTCATCCATCCCCTGCTAACACCTTGATATCTCTGCTAACAAAGTTTTCTCTGTTGAATATTCAAGTGTATTACAGAGCAGGGTGAGGCCTGACGCTGCAGGAAGCTCTACGCACTCTTCCAGCAGGCTCCACAAGTCTCACTGCATGGTCAGCGACTCAGCCTCTTCCAAGGCCACACCAAAACCAGTATCACAGTTGCTGGTGCCTGCATGGCAGAGAGATCATAGTAACTCATAGAAAGAGAGTAAAGACACACAGGAGGCAATTTTCAAATCTATCTACAAAACATACGATCCTAAGTCTCACCTTCTTTCAAACAGCCACAAGCTCCAATACACTGATTCTGCTTGCTGAAAACAGGATTAGAAAAGTGTGTGCATTACCCCAATGTACAGATGGTGGGAACCATGTAATGTACAGATGGTAGGACCCACGTAGGTCATCTGACGTGCCCGGATCTTGCAGCCTTTCGGCAGCAGACTTGGGAAACTATCCAAGGGCCCAGCATGCCAGCCCTTTGCCCTATACCATGCTTCTTCCCACACATAACACTACCCTTTCGAGGAAGATGGTCATATCCAGAAATAGCCTTAGCAATGTCATCTGCAGAGCAGCAGTCTGTTTGGGGAACATGTATTTCTCTGCAACATGCATCTTCTGACCTAAAGAAACTGCCTTCAGATGCACTGGGGAAAAGGAAGCTTTTTGAGTAAACACCACCTGACTGAAATGCACTTTGTTTGAAAAGAAACTGATGGCATTTGTATGGCTGTGGGCCAGGCCAGGCCTTCTTCACTTCTATTTAGACTTGCTAGTTATCTCTCATGTTACAACTACACTGCTGCAACACTGTGCCTGGAGATGAAGGGAGTGCAAATATACTTGAAAACAGGAAAACACAGTAACAGTACTGTTAGCTACACACAGTGTTAGGGAAACTGAGGCACAAAAGCTCACACAAATTGAAGAAAATGAGGAAGAAAACCCAGATGTCCTGATGTCTGTGGTTGTACTCTGTCAACAGGGACATACTCATCAAGCATCTGGGAAGGCTGAGAAAAGCAGAAGAACTCCAGTTTCTTCTGTTCTTACAGTTCTGGCTCACAAGCAGCAGCAACTAACACGAAGCCAGCGAGGTGGCTACCTCCCACTGCTCCCAGATGGCCAAGCTACTTGTGAAGCAGTTCATGAACTGCTGCAGTTTGTAGCCTAACTGTTAAAGGGAAGCCAGAACTGGAGCCATATTACCTGACCATGTCTATATAACTGCTTGACAGCTGCACAAGCATCTGGGCAATGACCACTCAAGTAGGAGTCTCAACAGCAATCCCAATGTCATCTGTCCCTTCGCATAACTTCTCCCTTCTTGATGGTGTAACAGATGGAAAGAGATAAATGAGAAGCATTCAGAAAATAATCAACCATTTTATGCAGAGGAACTTTAATCAAAACTGAGGCAAAAGAATTGCTCTCAGTTCACAAGTCTGCTTGTCACAGAAGCAAGCAGGAAAGGATAAACAAGTAATTGAGATAATGTTGGAAATCATCTAGGCTACTTCAAACTGGATTCCTAAAGCAATAGAACTGAAGTGAAATCACTTTCATATCAGAGAATGGAAGTACAGTAGGGAGCACAGAAATGAGAGATGGGAATGTATCCAGCAGGATGGAAAAAGCAGGCCTGTTCCCTCTGAGCTGACCAACAAGGCAGTGTCTCACAGAGAAGCGATCCAGGCAAAGGGCAGCCAAGTGTACAGCCCCAGAGACCCTCAGCCTCTGATCAAGAGAGCCCAAAATAAGTCAACAAAAACAAATCCTATCTTTGTTGGTTCAAAAGGGGTAGGCAGTAAGAGCCAACACTCCCAAGAGGAGAACAAACAGAAGTCAGTCTTTGAATTTGGACAGAAGTTTGTCAGGAGGGATCAGGAGATGATCAATAGCAGGAACTCCAACGAGTAAGACAATTAACTCAGCAGCATGACACCGACTGGTCTGGTTGGGTCAGAAAGGGAAATGGATTTGAAAGCTCAACCAGGAGCAAGCAAGGAAAAAGTCTTACCTACAACCAGGGGAGCAGATGGAAACAACATACAGGTGTCAAGCAGCAGGTCAGGTCAGGTTAAACAAAAGCATGAAGGATAAATCCCTGCAGGTATTGTGGATGAGGCATTACACGGAGAAGATACAAACATGGTCAGAGTGGAAAATGAAACCAACAGGACACCTGACAAACAAGGAATACTACTTAAACCAGAGAATTGACTGCACACTGAATATAATGGGAAGAGAACATGACAGAATTCCAGGAAGAGACAACCGGGTTTAGCCCCACCATCCCAGGGCACCAAATCTCTCTAGGAGCTGGGGCTAACAGCTGAAGGACCAAAACCTGAAGTTTCTTGTCACTGCAGCGCAGCTCTACCTGGGCAGAGTGCTGCAACATGTAAAGCAAGAGCCCTGACTAACAGTCCCACTGCTGCAGAACATCATGCTCCTGGAAAGAAAGCCCCCAAATCTGGGAGGACAAAGGGATCACAACCCTTCAGCCACAGGAAGCGATGATTCACAGCAGAGTGATGCTGCAGTGGTGAGTTATAGCTAAGTTACATCAACATCAACAGCTGGGCTTGCTTCTACTTTATACAAAGGCCTCCTTAACAATTCAGACACTCTAAAGAGACCACAAATTACATTTTACACCTACTAAAGGTATCAAAGTATAAATTCATCCCAGAATCATGAGTTTCTGCATAGACTCCCTGCCACGCAGATCTCCCCATGGATGGCTATGGTACTAATACACAAAGGAAAGCAGGAACTGCAGCTCTGCAGGATCATCTTTCTTGGAGGGCTATAAAATAAAGAGGGTAACAAAGGGGAACGTAGCGGGATCCCCCATGGAAACTGCTACATCAGTCCTAGAACTTTTGGAGGCCTCATTCCTCTCCAGGGAGTGGGGTTTATGCTTCTCTTGCCATTTGCTGGGTTCACCCTCACTTTCTGTATTTTGTCTGGTAAGCTGCCAGTTGCACTGCAAAGCCAAGCATCACTGAGAAGATGCTGCATACAAAACCTCACCTCCATGGGGTACTTTTTTTCTTCCCAAATTGTTGGCAGGATCTCAGCTTCTGATGTAGATCAGCAGAGACAAGGAGAGGCACAACTTATGGCCAGCAGGTACAGAAACTCCAGCATCACTATGACTCGCTTGTCTACACTTCCAAATTGCATTGGGGCAAATTACATCAAATGGGCAGATGGGATGTGCAGAGGCTGAATAGTGTTGAGGTGCAGCCCTACCTGCCAACATGCTCTGATCAACTATATGCCAGTACAAACCTGCAGGACAGTGGGATTCAATCCTTAACAGCTCAGCCATGTCCAGTTTTCCTTTCTTGAAAAATTAACTACCATATTCATATATATGGTATGAATATATATAGAAGGCAAGATCCCATCTCCAACTCTTTCTAGCCAAAATTTCAACAGCAGCATTAAGATTCCACATAGTAATCCCACTGTTTGTACATTTATCAAAATGTGGCATAAGTCAAAAACATGGCACAGCAAATCTCATCCCTTCTCTGGTTTACACATGTGGATTTGTACTCTATGAAGCAAAGCCAAGCCCTGAGCCATCAATAAAGCTCCCTGGCACTACAAGACTTGAGACAGAAAGCAGTGTCTGTCCCCAGCGTATTACACAAGGGTCAGATTCTAACCCACCTACACACAGGGAGTCAAAACTCAGCTCCCAGTAGCTGTGGAGTAAGGTGTGATCCAGTGTGAGTGCAAGTGGCTGCAAAAAGAAAACACTCACCAGCAAGTAAACAAAGAATCACCCAGAAACAAGTAACAACTCATACAGGGAAGGAAGCAGCAAGGCTGACAACAAAAAGCCTCAGAGATCAGATCTCTGGGATGGGAAGAAAGGGGTAGGGGCTCTGTACAGAACAGTAGACCAACATGGGCTGACACAGCGACCTGCTCATTCAGGTATCTCTGACACAAGACAGGGAAACCACTCAGCCCCCTGTGCCTCCTCCGCCCCAGTAAAATCAGCATTGTCCTAACTCCAGAGGCTGCAGGAAGGACTGAAAACTGACAGGTACTCAGCCATCGGTGCAATGGGGAGGCAGGGCACCTCCTCTGACAGAAAAGACATGTTTAAAACTGTGCTTAAGCAAGTGTTCAGCAGCCTCCCTACTCCTCCCCTGCACAGTGAGGTACAGCTGCACAGCACTGCTGCTTTGGGAAATAAGGCTTTCTCATGCACCACCCAGCCAAGACTGACTTGCAGCTACACATGCCACATCCTTTCAGCTTCTGCACCCGTTTGGGAGCCCGCAGCACATGAAGCCATCACATGAGGCACCTAATGCAAACCTACCTGCCCCCTGAATCCTTGCTCAGGGCCACTGTGAGCAAATTAAGCTTAAAGCCCATTCCTACCCTCAAAAACCAGCTTCAAAGGTTACGAGAGTGGAGGGCTACAGAGAAGATTAAGCACAAAACCAAGTGATGGGATTTAGAAGCGTGTAAAAAAAGTTTCAGATGTGGCAGAAGAGAATGCAACGACAGAGAAAATGAGCTAGAATAGCCAGAAAAGCAAGAAACCCAGACACCCAAACTTTCAAGATACCGTGTCCAAAATGCCTTACCATACCCATTACAGCTGCTGATTCCAACCTGCTACCGGGATACAGATGTCTGAAAGACCTTTGGGAAGCAGCCTCAGACACAAGGGAGGATAATAGGAAGAGAGGAAAGTGAAAGGAAAAAGAAACTGGACAGAGATCAAACCCTCCCCCATGGAACTGAGCAATAGATTCTTTGAGTGCCCTTAACAACACAGTTCTCCCGGGAGAGCTGAGGGCTCCTAGTGCTGCTGGGAGGGTGCCTGGCACTTCCCCAGCATCAAGCCAAAAAATAACAGGCTTTTCTGCAGGCCTGAGGGGCTAAATAAAAACAAAACACAAATGACAATCTAATATTGCAATGTAATTTCAGATCCCGTTATAAATCTTAACTTCATTAAACTGACTGTATTAAGGGGGGGAAAAATCATTTTGCATCCCTGCTGTTCATTTTATTTCCTGCTGGCACAACGATTTAAATTGATTAAAAAGTCTTCTCAATTATTTTCCAAAATGTATAACTATCAACCCGGTCTAATCCTAACTAACTATAATGAACCTTTCAAATCACTGGGTCTCTTCAGAACTGCACATGGAGGGTCCCTAAGAGCAGTTCCCAGTGACACTGATGTTATGTGCCCACAGAGCTGTACTCCAAGCATGGGCTACTTCACCTCTTCAGCAAGTTTACAGAACTCAGCTTCTGCTCCACAAACGTCTTCAGAAGGACTGAACATGAAATAAGTGATCCTGTATGTTACAATATATCTCAGTTCATTTTTCACCCCAGTCCAAAAAAAACAGAAGATATTCTTGTCAAGAGCAAATGAAAAAAAGAGGTAAAATTAAATTCTAATTGAAAAAAAATTTGGCCAACTGAGCTGCTTGGGGTTTTGCTTTTAGCTGGGTGTTACATGGGATTTAAAACAAAAAGCTTCCTGTGTTTCTTATGAACTCCAGGTCACAAAGACTGTGATTCTCCACATATTTTTGCAGGTGGATCATTTTCAATACCTAAATACCCCTGACTAAAACAAGACTGGATAGTTTTAAATATAGTTAGGTTTTAACCCTCAGCGTGCACCACGAGGTCTTTAAAATGCCCATGTAGAACACTGCACATCCCTACGGATAATGTCCTGAGGATTGCAGAGGGGAAGCCCTCTGCAGCATATCTGCTGCTGGTGGCACAACTGAGATAAAACATCCTCCTTTAAAAATGCATCATGAAAATGAGAAATAATGAAGCAATGTTTTCCCTCTTATCTGCACACCCCTGTTTGGGGTAGAAAACTCTTTTGCTGGTACTGGGAAACCATCACAGTTCTATGAGTCTATAAGAATAAGATTTGCTCTACCACTGCCATCCAGAGCTGGGCTGCCTCTTCCTCAGAACTTCTCTGGGTGTTTGTGCCATGACAGCAGTGTGCTGGGCTGCAAATCCTGAAGGGAAATGCTTCGATTTAAACTACGAATTACAGAGCATCCAGGCTCTGCAAATACCCTGAGCCACATAATCATGGATTATTTGGTTCAATAAAGACCCACAGCAATGCACACATGTCGACTTCTGAAAGTGTACAAATAAAGAAGAGAAAGAAAACAACTGTGTTTTGCCAAGGTTGCTTGAGAGACGTTTTTTACAGGAGGCCTTTAAATGACAAGATCTGCACAAGATCTAAATGCAGAATTTCTCTATTCTTCTCAAAATCAAACATTTTGAGACAAAAGCAATCTAAGAAAATCTCTTGTCCACACATGAAATGCAAGTTTTGCCCCTCATCAAGGCTTGATGTTTAATTCAAAGTCCATTCAAACTCCACTAGACAGAACTTACTGAATTGTCCCTTTGATTTTAACAGGAAGGGATGATACAGAGCCTGCCTTAAACAAGGCTGATGCTATACTCAGCGTCACACAAAACACGCTGCAGTGAATTTGGAGGCACCCTGAACTTCACAGTTGTCACTTCCCGGCACCGCAGCCATCTGGAAGGCCTGCCATCTCCTACAGCAAGTGCAAGCTGCTACGACTTGTGCTAAAAGAAACTTCCATTTCCAACTGTGCCTGTAAGATCTGAGCTCCCCAAAAGACCCACTCTGGTCTCTGCCTGGAGCAGACCTGGCGTTGGTCACTCCCTGAGGCAGAAACAAGCATGGGAGGCGCCATACTGGGTAACACTCTCACCCCAAATACTCGTTTGGCCTCAGTATTCCTTGAATAATGAAGGGTTTAAGGAACACTAAGAAAGTATCTTTTCTGCTTCTCTTGCCTTTCCCCCCACATCAATATATTAAGCCTGTCATGCTAAACAGCCCAGTGGGCTGGTCTCAGCACAGAAAGGTTCCCCATGAGAGCACCCAGACCTCAGGGACAGGGAGTGCTCTGCATCCCTCTCCAGCCTACAGGCTGCTGGATTCGGTGCTAAGGAGCTCCTGAGGGGGCTGTGCTTCCAGCCCTCCTCTGGAGAAGGGCAGGTTGCCATGACAAAGGCCTTTGAGAGAAAGAGGTGTAGGATGGAAAAATAGTATGTGAGAAACCTAGAGGGGAAAACTGCGTATCTCAATTCAGCATTCGCCAGAATTTCCCAACACAAAGTCACTAGGATTTGGGACACTGGTTCATGGGGAAAAGTAAAGGACTACAACTGCTCTGAAATCAGGGGAGGCTGGATGAAGGAGGGACATGCAGCACACAAAGAGGTCAGGATATGCTGATCCTGATGAAGAAAACCTCCCCACAGCAAGGTGTCCTAACATCACTTCAAAGAACCTTTATTATCAAATGCTGCAGAAACAGAATCACTGCAAGCAAAGGCACCTTTCCCTTAGGCCTTTACAGGCACTTCCCAATGGCCTTAAGAAAGCTTTAATCACCTGAGCCACCTGCCACTACTTTATGGATTGCACAAGCCCTGCTGCAGTAAAAGCAAGCTTGCAATTACATTTTCAAAATTATACTTCATGTTTCTGAAGCTTCTCTACCCCAGAAGGTCTCAACAAGGTCTGAACAATTCTACAGAATGGAGTGAAAGAAAACAAAAAGAACAGAACAAGAGGGGAGAGGCAGATTCCACCACAGCACCAAGTGATAGGCTTAATCCTGTTGTCTCTTCTAGATTTAAGAAACCAAGAAATATTGTATAGTAAGAGAACTGTCAAAACATGGAGTTCTACAATCACCCAGCAGTCAGAAAGCTGGGAAACCCCACTGCCCTGAAAGGCAGAGTGAAAGACAGCTTCGTCTTCCTGAACTGAATTTTTAACGTGTTGTACATAGCAGCCAGTCATCTCCCTTTCTCCCATTTGTTGTGGGGGATCCATTTCAAAATATCATTTCCTTGCTTCAAATCATGCCTGTCATTACAATCCCAGAGCACCCAGGCTGCACACATGCTATCCCTTAAAAGCAGTGACTTCTGGGTTGGAAAGACATCAGCTGTACATAATGGGTGTAGCTACTGCCTACCTCCTCCCTCAACCCTACCAACAGATCTCCCTATTCCCTTTCCCTCTGCAGCATCTGAGCCTTGGCACAGAGACAGCTGGCAGTGCCACTTCAGATACAGCTCCCCTGTGTCCCCTCTGCTCTCAGTGCCATGGACCTAGAACGGACACTGTATTTGTGTCTCCCAGCTCTGAACCCCACCAGACTCATCCCCCTTGCCCCACAGGGCAAGTTTCTCTCCTCTGCCTCCAGCTTTCTTCTCCAGCTCCATCCTCCCTGCACCCCACGTGTTCCTGCCCGCACCGTACCTGTTGGCAAGGCTTGCGT
>NW_009943638.1:61670-62052 GCF_000696875.1 Nestor notabilis
TGTGCTTTCTTGCCCGGCTCAGCCTCCGCGTGGGCTTTGGGTCTTGCAGTCCAGGACTTGGAACTGAGGGGAAGGTTGAGGCATAGCCATGTTCGCACTCTGCGTAAGAATCAACAATTAAAGAAAGGTCATTAAAATAAAGAGAGAGGAAAAAACCAGCAGGCAGCAGCAGGCAGGCCTCACCACTGCCCCGTCAGCCAGGCTGGGGAGGCCCGTAACCACAGCAGCTCGGGGAAATGACTGATGATGTATTCGGAGGGAAGCGGACTGGGAGGTGCAGAAAAGAGGAAGGGGAATACACAGGCTCTGCCAACCTTGGAGGAAGGACAACAGCATTTAAACACCTGAAAACATCAGAACAGGACAGCGCGGAGAGCACCTT
>NW_009943639.1:0-374 GCF_000696875.1 Nestor notabilis
TGCAATGCCCAGGGATGGACAGCCAATGATCGTTAGCCATTGATTGTCAGCCAGTGATCGATAGCCATTGATTGACACCAGTGATCAATAGCCATGGATTGACAGCCAGTGATCGATAGCCATGGACCGACAGCCAGTGATCAATAGCCAGTGATCGATAGCCATGGATCGACTGACAGTGATTGATAGCCATTGATTGACACCAGTGATCGATAGCCAGTGATCGACAGCCAGTGATCAAGAGCCATGGATTGATAGCCAGTGATTGATAGCCATTGATTGACAGCCAGTGATTGATAGCCATGGATTGACAGCCAGTGATCGATAGCCATGGATTGACAACCATTGATTGACAGCCAGTGATAACTAGCCAG
>NW_009943639.1:735-1504 GCF_000696875.1 Nestor notabilis
TGGTAGCCATTGATTGACAGCCATTGAAAGCCAGTGATTGACAGCCATGGATTGATAGCCATGGATTGACAGCCAGTGATTGGTAGCCATTGATTGACAGCCATTGAAAGCCAGTGATTGACAGCCATGGATTGATAGCCATGGATTGACAGCCAGTGATTGGTAGCCATTGATTGACAGCCATTGAAAGCCAGTGATTGACAGCCATGGATTGATAGCCATGGATTGATAGCCAGTGATTGACAACCAGTAATCAATAGCCATTGATAGCCATGGATTGATAGCCATTGATAACCATGGATTGATAGCCATTGATTGACAGCCATTGATTGATAGCCATGGATTGACAGCCAGTGATTAGCCAGTGATTGATAGCCATTGATAGACAGCCATTGCTTGACAGCCATTGCTTGACAGCCATTGTTTGACAGCCCAGCCATTGATAGCCCTGCCATTGATTGACAGCCCAGCCATTGGTTGACAGCCTGGTCACTGACAGCTCGGCCATTGATTGACAACCCGGCCATTGATTGACAGCCCAGCCATTGACAGCAGGTTATTGACAGCCCAGCCATTGACATCAGGTGATTGACAGCCATTGATTGATAGTCTGACCATTGACAGCGGGTGATTGACAGCCTGGCCAGTAATTGACAGTCCAGCCATTGATTGACAGCCCAGCCATTGATAACCCAGCCATTGACTGACAGCCCAGCTATTGACAGCCCGGCCATTGATTGACTGCCTGGCCATTGACAGCAGGTGATTG
>NW_009943639.1:1628-1954 GCF_000696875.1 Nestor notabilis
GATTGCCAGCCTGGCCATTGATTGACAGCCAGGCCATTGACAGCAGGTGATTGACAGCCCGGGCATTGATTGACATCCTGGCCATTGACAGCAGGTGATTGACAGCACGGCCATTGATTGACAGCCCGGCCATTGACAGCAGGTGATTGACAGCCCAGGCATTGATTGACAGTCCATCCATTGATTGACAGTCCATCCATTGATTGACAGCCTGGCCATTGATTGACAGCCCAGCCATTGACAGCAGGTGATTGACAGTGCGGCCATTGATTGACAGCCCAGCCATTGACAGCAGGTGATTGGCAGCCCAGCCATTGACAGCCGGG
>NW_009943639.1:2347-2831 GCF_000696875.1 Nestor notabilis
GCCGGCCCGGCCATTGACGGCAGGTGATTGACAGCCTGGCCATTGACAGCAGGTAATTGACAGCCTGGCCATTGATTGACAGCTCAGCAAGTGACACCCCAGCCATTGATAGCCTGGGCGCCGTCTCTGGGCATGCCACAGGCGCAGAGCAATGGCTTCACCTCACCTGCCTCCTGCGCCTGTGGCACCAGCTTTACCTTGACCCAAAAGGGCGGAAAAAGAGGTTTTCCCCCTTTTTTCATAGAGCTGTAGAATCACAGACTGGTTTGGGTTAGAAGGTACCTTAACGCTCATCCAGTTCCAATCCCCTGTATGGGCCAGGTTGCTCCAAGCCCCTGTGTCCAACCTGGCCTTGAACACTGCCAGGGATGGGGCAGCCACAGCTTCTCTGGGCACCCTGTGCCAGCGCCTCAGCACCCTCACAGGGAAGAGCTTCTGCCTTACATCTAGTCTGAACTTCCCCTGTTTAAGTTTGAAGCCATTA
>NW_009943639.1:2944-28753 GCF_000696875.1 Nestor notabilis
GGCTGAACAGCCCCAACTTTCTCAGCCTGTCTTCACACGGGAGGTGCTCCAGCCCCCTTATTATCCTGGTGGCCCTTCTCTTTATTCTCAGCCTGGGGCTGGAGATAGTGATGGGTTTGGTCGGGGTGCGCTTGGCTGTATTTACACCTAGTGCAGCTGTTGAGCTGGTACGTGCTGCTGCCGGTCCCAGTGCTGAGTGACTTCACGGACTCATGGGGTTATTTGGGTTGGAAGGGACCTCAAATCTCATCCAGTTCCAACCCCCCTGCCACGGGCAGGGACACCTTCCGCTAGAGCAGGTTGCTCAAAGCTTACTCCCTTTCTTACTGCACGTTGAACTCCAGGGCTTCTTAATGGCTGCTGTCAGCTTTCACTGTCTGCTGTGCTGCTTATCGCTGTGTTTTGCTTTGCCTGGGAGACCTCTGATAAAAGCCATGGCCTGCAGCCAAGTCTGGCATTTGGCCCTGCATTGCTGTCATCTCAGCACTACAGGAACCATCTCGTGGGGACCTTCCTCCTCTTCTTCTCCAGGATGTTTCCAACCTGGTAATGGCAAAATCAGCATTATCGCATCCCCGTGGATGTGATCGCTAAGATAACAGCCAAGTTTCCACCAGCTAACAAAAAAGCTTTCCTAGGCGTAGTGGGTTTCTGGAGACTGCAGATCCTGGGCCACAGTCAGCTTGTGAGTCCTCCCCATCGAGTGACCTGAAAGAAGGCTGAGGCCATCGGTGGTGGTGTCAGTGCCTCTGGGATAACATGGTTAAGAAGGGGGGAGAAGGAACGACCTTGCAAATGCAGCCAGAAAGAGTAAGAATATGTGAGAGGAACAGCACTGCATACACCAGGGTCAGTGCAGAAGGAGGGCAGGAGATGCTTCAGGTGCCAGAGCAGCCCATGGTGCAGCCCACGGTGAGGCAGGCCGTGCCCTGCAGTGCACGGAGGTCCATGGTGGAGCAGATACCCACCATGCTATTGCTGAACAGCATTTGCAGAGCATCAAGGCTTGATTTTTGTCATCATTCTGCCCCCGCTGCCCGAGCAAGTAGACTGGGGGTGGGCAAGAGACTAGGTGGGAGCACAGCAGAGATAGTTGACCCTAATTGTCCAGGGGGATATTCCACGCCATAAAACATCAACCTGGGCAAGAAAACCCAGAGTAGAGGAGTAAGAATAGTAGGGCTTTTGTCTTCCAAGTTGCCCATTACTGGGAGACTGGCTGGGAATGGGTCTGCTATTGGGAGGTGGTGAGTAATGATTGCCTTTGCATTGCTTGGGGATTTGGGGGTTGTGTTGTTTGGTTCAGCATTTGTTTGGGTTTTGGGTGGTTTTTTGCCTTCCTTCACTTAATAAACTGTTCTTACCTGTGCCTACATTCTCACTTTTGTTCTTCCTATTCTCTCCCTGTCCCACTGCAGGGGAGTGAGCCAGTGGCTATGTGGGAGTTTGGCTGCTCTCCGAGGTCAACCCATCCGCTGTGGTTAGTCCCTGTGAGGCTGCCTCCCACTCAAAGAGTCTTTATAGGAAGACTGTGCAGTGGGATATTTTAAGGTATTGATTTGCAATGGATTTTTTTTATTCCTCCTTTGATTTTTCCCTGTTCCCTTTTTCTGGGTGGTGATAGCAAGTGGGAGAGACTGAAGGAGGCTTGAAGAAAAACAAAGCAAACAATACAGGAAAAAAAATAAAAGCAAAAAACCCCACCACTTTTTTCTCTTCTTAGCACAAAGTTGCCATTGCATTCAGTTGCAGTCTCCAGCTCTTTCTACCCTGAGTATCATTTTGATACAGGCTTTTGTTCAGAGGGTTTGTTAGAGGATAGTGAGGGTTATTGTGTTGGCAATGAGACCTCACAGAGTTGCAATGAATGTGCAGCATCAGGATGCTGTTGGGAAAGTGAAGGTGCTTCTGTTCAAGGAGAGGGAGATGGGGGCGAGATAAAAGAGGCAGATAAAAGGGGCCTGGTGTATGTGGGTTGAGTCATGCTCTGCTGCATGCTGGAGGCTGGCTGGGTTATGCTGCGGTATGAGAAGGGCTCAGAGCAGCATGTGGCATCACCTCACTGCTGAGGCCATCAGGAGAGGGAGGCAGAGCTGACAGCAGACTACAGAGGTGCAGCAAGCCCCAGGTGATGGTAACACGGGCTAAAAGCCCATCTGCACAGCCACAAAGGAGCACAGAGGGACAACAGCAGGAGGGGGAGCCCAAATAATACCCTGACCCACAGCTCTCGGGAGTCATCAGGCCATCAAAGGCCCATTTCCTCAAGCTCAGAGGAGGATAGGGGCACAATGGCAGGTGGGAACACAAGTTAAGAACTCAGAAGAAGGGATACCCCAATGCAGGGTGCTATGTGTGACTCCTACCACGCTGCCTTCAGAGCAGCATTGCACGTCTGCCTTCCATTCTCCTTTTCTCCATTTCTGCCTTACTTCAAGCTTGACATGGAAATAGAGGTCTCATCACATCGTCTCAACTTGTTAAGATGCTCAGCTGAGCAGGGAAGAGCGACTGTGTTGACCTGTCCATGATAGAAAGGCTCAGTGCTTACTCTCCTTCAGACACCAGAACATCACCAAGCAGAGCTGCAGCAAAGGAGCTTTCATTACTTCTGCTCCTCACAAAATTTGGTGCTTAATCTTGTCACGAAGCATGTCTTTAGCATTGCAAATATTGTACAGACCATAAATTGGAGACCAAACTGGATAGGAGATTTTATCTTGCCAGTCAATGACTCACAAAGACTTGGAGGGGGAAGAGAGGGTTTCATAATCAGCTGAGCATGAGCTCATGAAGTGCTGTTGATGCTGAAAAGAGTAATGCAGTCTTTGCAAAGCACATGCACATGGAAATACTGAGTAGGAGTAGAGAGGTGACATTATCTCTGCACTTGGCACCAGGACGTTGTTATTAAAATAACTTACTGTTCAGAAAAGCCATCCAAAAACTGGAAAGGTTCAGGAAAGATCTCGGAGAATGATTAAACACCTGGGAAAAAAAGATACTATGGTTAGAGACACCAGTTTGGTTTGCCATGTACTTTTTCTTGTGGGTTAGTCCATAGAAACCTACTGTGAATGTCAGATACTGCAGTCATGAGGTGACGGTCAATGGAATAAAACTTCATCATCCTTTAAACCCTTATTACAGTAGGAAGACATATTTAAAGGGACTGCTGGTGCTTGTAGTTAAATGGTGCCTGCACAGCCTCAGCCTAGCAAAGATGCAGCAGCACTTCCACCCTGCTCTGTCTGTCAGTCTAGGTGGCTTGGTCATAGCCTGGCTCCACTTTGTCATCATCTGTTCTTTTCCTGCCACTTCCTTGGTCCATTTTGACACCCTGTCTGACATGAGTTCCTATGTCCTCCTCTGCAGTTTCTCTGCCTTTCTTTTTCTTCCACCCCAGAAACTCCCTTTCCTCCAGAAATTCCTCCCTCCTTTTGAGTAGATTTCCACTATCTCACCAAACACTTCTTTCCCTTCTAAATCCCTTTATTTTCCAGATGCAGGGAAATACCCTAAAGTGGCTGAGTTCTGGAGCATCTGGTGTTGTCGGGGAAAAGAAAGTAGCTAAAATTCATTGCCATGGACACCAAACAAAATAGTAACCCAATGGATTTGGGACACTGATGTCCATTTTTTTCAGTTTAGAAAGACACTGAAGCTGGACATTTTTCACTCAGTTGCTCACTGCTTCTTTGCAGAATGCCTTTAGCTCAAGAAATGGTTTCTCTTGGAGAGCTGGCTGTTTGCTGACAGGTATTGCAGCCACAGCTCTGTATTTCCCTGCATGTTGGAGAGGTGACATGAAGCTATAAACCAGAAGCAAGCTTCCCTACTAGCAGCGTTGTAAGGATGAAGTACAGTAAGATGAGGGTGTTAAGGCCAGATGGGTAATGAAATTTGCATTTATACAGGTAGTTCCAACATTAGTGGGAGAGTCCCAAATATACAGAAAGAGAGAGAAGACAGAGCAAACACTTGAGTGTTGATGGAGGCTAAAGGAAATCCTGGGGGGGAAGGTGAAGTTACTGCTTACCAAAGTGGTACCTCCTGATGCTCTGCATGGCTGGAAGGGAGCAGCTGCCTGTTCTGGATGAAGGCAGCTTTGCTGTGCCATCATACAGCCTGGTTAAACCACTTTCCATGTATCTATTTATATCTTAGGGGCATACACAACATTCATTCTGCTATGAATATTGTTTTGCAATGAATGTTAGACCTCTTGAGATTTAATCGTGCTTTTGCCTCGGAAACAGTGCTGTGCAATGTGTTGCTTACTTCTGCCTTACATATTGCAGCCATATGTCTTGGATTGTGTTTTGAGTTTGGAGGAGGTTCTGTAGACTGGGACACATCAGTAAATATTTTACTGAAGTTTCTCTTAAAGCCTTCATGAGAACAGTATTGAACAAAAGCTGTGCTAATACCTGCTCTGACTGTGCACTGATTTCCTAGGTTATTTCTTTGTGAGACTGGAATTCAGCATATACTTTATGGCAAATCAACAGAGCATTTGACTCACAGTCATATTCCAGTGGTAAGTTTTTCATGATCTGCCATAAGATCAGTCCTCAAGGTGGGTCAGGACAGAAGGAATGTCCTGCCAAGACAGTGACTGAGCACTCAGCAGCAGGATGTTTATCATAGTCATAATGATATTGGGGAGTACTGTAGGAGGAAAGGAGACACTAACAGGCAAATCACTGCAAACCAGGCAGTGTAGCAAGGACAGTTCTGTAGTCAAGTTGCCAATATGAATGTGTAGAGAGTATTTTCAACTTGAACAGAAGGAAAACAGAACTCCAAAACTCACATCTGTCCAACCTGGTTGGAGTCCAGGAGTGAGCATGAAAAAATATACATCACATCTACCAGCAGGCAATACTGTTCGCTTGGTAAAACTAATGTGATGTTTCCTGTCTGCTTTGTGGTCCTGTGAAAACTGGGGTGTCCTCAGAGGCTGAAGGATGGTTGGTGATGAAGAGATTAGCCTTCAGTGTCTACCCCTGCCTGTAAAATGCTTGCAAAGCATTTGCTTATGGGAGGAGTTCTTCGTATTTGGCCATTAGGTCTGTGTTGGCATCGCATGGACAGGTTCCTGGAAGACTATCACAGTTCTAGTCTCTGTCCTCAATTGCCTCGTAGGCCACATTCAAATCCTTGATCTTTATGCAACGCTGGATAGCATCCAAGCTATAAAACCACTCTGCCTGTAGTGTATCATGATCCTCTACTGGATACCAAGGCTGCTTGTGCCTTTTCCTCTCCCTCGCTGTTGAATTAGGCCAGGACATCAGTTTGAATCCAGCTGAAAATGCGACAAGTGAGAATGGCACACGCATAGCTGGAAATATTACAAACAGTTCCAGAAAGGCCTGTGGACTCTCAGTACAAGCTTCACAAATTTGGACTGCTTAAATACTGGAAAACAGGCTGAAAGGAACTCAGCATTGTCTGACTAGAGTGGTTATTTACATATAAATAAAGACACAACTGATAAGGGTGCTGTGTAAAACAGCCGAGAAGACAGGCACTTTAAAGAACACAGTTAGAGTATCATTGTCAATTGTCTTCATTTATGCATCAATCAGTATGATATATTATAGAAATGACCGTGACATCAGTATCTTGCCAGCACCATTGTCTCAGGAACCAGCGGTACCAACACATTCTCAGCTATAGATTTTCGGTATATACAGCTGTTGTGTTAAGAGGATAGAAATTTGGCAGTAAATACCCCCCACCACCACTCCCTTTGCATTCCAGCCAGTCCTCAGGGATCAGAAGGGCTGGGTGCAGCTGGGCTTAATTTCTGATTATAACCAGTTCAACACTATGCATCCAGTCGTGTTCAATAGGAACTTTCAGGATCATGCATTCACAAATAGCACGGTTTATTGAAGCAACGGAAATCCAGATTCAGAATTGCCCTTGATAAATTCACTTACTGCATTAGCACTGAATTCCAAAGCTAGGCAATGATTAAGGGAGCTCATATGGAAAAAACCGAATTGGTTAATTCATTAAGCTTAGTTCCACCTGGGCATCATCCTCATAGTCAGAGGCACAAATCTTATCAGTGACATCCTTGCTTTGGGGAGGAGCGAGGAGCAAGCCCATCGACTTGCCTGTAAAGTGGAGTTATATTCTCGTTTTCTGTCATGGAGGAATTCAAATGCCAAATTCATTTGAGAGCAGTGGAGGTGAGGCTATAGCCAAACTACCTGTTGCTGCCCTCACAGATGGGGTGGGGGGGAGGCAGCCACTTTCCCACTTTGGTGCATTTTTGATGTGTAGATGAGGGATAACAAGAGTTTTGATCACCTTCAGTCAGGTTGCTCAGGGGCTGTGGGTCTTGTGCAAGGGTGGAACAGAACTGTGAAACATGAGCATCACTCCCTCTTCCACCCTGTTGAGGCAGCATTAAAGGACCATCAGGACTCCACCTGACAGCTAATCACCCCCATCAGCAGCAGATCACCCCTATCAGGGTGTTGCAACTACCACATCTCCTTACTCCCTTCACCACTTATCTCACTGCTTCAGGCCTCGTTCCTACAATAATATATGTATAAAGCATATTATGATCCTTTAGAATTATATGTATGTTGGCCAAAAGCCTTAACTCCATATCGGTACAAGGCGCTCCACTGCTGGTCCATGCAGACCACATCAGGACTGTCACAGAAACGATACAAGGTCTCAGCTGCACCACCTCCAGAGGAACGTTGATTTCCATTTTGGGACTCACGTAACAAGGAAACCCAACGATCCAGATCTTAAGTGTCTACCTGAGCACCTAGGTGCTACCCCAAAGCTGTGTGTTGTCTAGGTGGCCCATCCAGCTTTCAGCCACCAAGGTGCTGCTATGGAGGTGATCTGTCCAGCATTAACTGCGTGCCAGGGAAGACAAAGAATGTGGGCAATCACATCTTTAACACGTCTTATGGGTACTTCCTACATTGACTACATTGTGCTGGGTTTGCACATGTCCTTTTATACCCTTTAGAGCGGAGACTGATCAATCTCCCCATACTATCCAACCTGGTTTAGTCCCTTGTCCTTTCCTTCTCAATCTGGGTGTCTTAAGATGCTGTGTGTAGATTTGTGCTGGAAGCTTGATGACCTGCAGGCCTAGACCCCATGAACACATGCCATACATACCATGTTTCCACTGCCACCTCAAATCCCGTTCACACTCATTCTCCATTCAGACCAGTGATCAGTGCATTAAAGTTTCTATTCTCCTCAAATAAGATGCTACTAGAGCACAACAGGTCAACAGCTCGTTCTGTCCTGGATGCTTCTAGTCACTGCAGGAGCTGCAGAGTGCTAATTCATGATCTTTTGTAACCCGTAACAAAACTAAGTCAGCCAGCTTTTAGCATAGATGTTTTTTGCTTTTCTTAGTGTTCCTACCTTCTTGTTCAGTAACAGTCAGACCTTGTGAGGACGTGTACAAAGAACTCTACTCAAGGTCTGTTAGAGACCTTGACTAAATTCTGCCTCGACAGATGGATTTGAGTATTAGCCTCTTCCTTTTGTTTTCTTTCTCTGATAAAGGAGTTTTTAAAGGAGTAGTATTTATGGATGCAAAGTGAGGGAGCTGCAGATTCTAATGGAAGAACCTCTTATCTCCATGTATGCTTTTCCACTGCTCTTATGTCTTGACACAACATTGTACAAAATTCCTCTCAAGCAAATTCCCATGTATGCATCATATATACAACCCAAATTTCCTTCTGATACCATATAATCAAAGAGCAAGGAGATGCAACATAGACTGGTCATGGCTTTGCACAGACTGTGCATGCAGGTTTGCTTGATTTAGAACCTTTCTAAACACTTTCTGTCTATCTATCTGGACTGTGTGTGTGGTATAACACAGAGGTAGCTGACGTAGTGTTATTGCAGGTAAGCTCTTGTTGACATCCAAGCAGTGTGGATCTATCAGCAAGCTCAGTTTCTGTTTGCAAAACAGAAATAACCTTTGTTGCCTGTACTGCAGGAGCAATTAAGCTAAAATAATGAACTTGGAAAAAAAAACATAGCCCGAAACTAAGAAGGTCTCTGATAGGTTGGAGTGGGATTTCCATCTGATAACATTAAAATTTAATTTGTTCCTCTTTCAAAGCAAATTAATCTTTGCTCATATAGCTGACCTGATAAGGTTATTAAAATCATATATGATGTGTCAGTTCGGTAAACTGCACTGAAATGCTCACTTCATGCAGCATCAGCCTTCTCTTAACATTGAAAGAAAACGTCTGGATTTGTGAGGGTTCTTTTTAATTACCAGGATACTTCAAACATTGCTAAGTGCTCCTGCTGCATAAGGGGTGCCCTTAGCTTAAAATGCCATCATTCACAAAGGTGAATTAAAGTGAGTCTTGGTTTTCCCTGCAGCAAGACTGCAGGCACGGGGAGTTTCATAGACCTTCAGTTTGAGCCTGTGTGGCTGCTCTGAAGTTCTCAAACCAGCCCTTCCTCTGCCCTTTTTTTAATGTTTCAATTAATTTTGAGAATACTTTTTGCTTGTTGAGTACCATATAAACAGCATTAGCAAAGAGCTGTGATATGGGACAAGTGGCCTGATTTGATGGTCACTGAAGCTGGTTGAAAAGCTAAAGGCTGTGAGCTGAAAAGAGAATTACAGCAGCATCAGATTACTCTCAATTGCATTCAATCAATAAGCACTCTGCTCCCTCCATCACGGCCTCTCAGTGCACTCTACCACACAAAATACCCTTTTGAAAACTGTGTGTTTAGCATTATAGCACGCTGCACTGAATTGCAGTGAGTTGCTGAGATGGCAGGCTTGCGGAGTAATGTGGGCTAAAAGCTCATCTGCAAGCCCACAAAGGAGCACATAGAGACAACAGTAGGAGGGGTAGCTCAATAATAACCTGCCCCAGCTTTTCCCACACCCATCCTAGGAGCTACCCAGCCCATCAAGGGCCCTTCTGCATCAGCCCAGAGGAGCACTGGGGCACAAAGGCAGCTGGGAACCAAATTAAGGACTCAGGAAGGGATGCTCTGCCTAGGTCCTTCCCAGGGCTATCCTAGGGGAGCCACAGCCCCTGTGTCCAGGAATGAATCCCACCTCAATGTGTCAATACCAGAGAACCTTTGGGAGTGAGGGGAGTTGCTGTCTGGGGGCATGAGATAAGGGTGTTTCTAAAGGCTAAATGCCATAGGGAGTGGGCTGCTGAGGACCATGGGAATCCTGACCAGCTGTGTGTGATGGTCTGTACCTGCAGCTGGAGTGGGACTGTGGTCCTGAGGGCTCAAATGTCCACATGCCAGCAACTGGGGAGATCTGAGGTAGATGCTGGGCAGACCATCTGTCTAAGCTCAGCTGCTGGAGGGATCCACCTTGTGCAGATGTGTGTATCATAGAGTCATAGAATTTGGGCTGGAAGGGACCTTAAAGCTCATCCAGTTCCAACCCTCTGCCACATGCAGGGACACCTTCCACTAGAGCAGGTTGCTCCAAGCCCCTGTGTCCAACCTGGCCTTGAAAGACCACTGGTAATATGCTTTCTCCTTTATTTGTAGAGTAAACCTGGGAGAAGAGTAGAAAGATATGTGGCATTTGGCTTTGTAATTTCTCATTTCCTTCCTCTTGTGGGTTGAGCTTGTAATGTATGTAACAGCCTTAAAACTAGTGTACAGCAAGCTTGTTGGTGTATTCATTTCCTAGAATTTGAGATCTGATGGGGTGGGACGGGTCGTTTGAGAAGCAACAGGGAAGGCAACAAAAATAAGCTGTATACAAACCTTTCTCGGTGTGTACATAAACTATAGCCTAACACCTACCTATAAAATATTCACTAATGCACAAAGTTTATGCATCAAAAGCTTGTGAAGCTGTGAGTTTCAGATACAAATAGTAGTGATTAAAAAAGAAAACACCTCTAAGTCTAAATATTATATAGGCACATTTTAACTACATAGACAAACATGCAATACCAATCATCTCCTTCAAAACAGCGGCTCAAGCTCAGGCCTGCTTCCTGATGAGAAGAATTTAAAAGAAACCAAAAATACTCCCAAGAAATAAATTAATGTATGCATAGAAATTCTTCAGTAGGTGACCTAATTTTAAAGACCAGCGGGCATTTATGTCCATTGCCTGTAGAGAGAAAGGGTGGCCAGGGAAATCCTACTGTGATGAAACCCATGCATCCATGGCAATTGTGCTGGACTGAATTTCCTCATTGGCATAATTCCATGAAATTAAAAGAAGTGATGTGAAGAATGTGTTCTCATGTTTGAGCAAAACGACCCTAAAAGACTAATTTTAGTTTAGCTCCCTGACAGAAGGTCTTTTGTAACATCCTAATTGCCTAATTCCTATCTTTGTTTTCTTTTCTGTGAGGTGAGACGTTGACATTCTTTTTTGTCAGTGGAAATATTTTTCCTTCTCCAGGGAAAACAACCCTATCATCAAATCAAATCAATCATAGTTGCTAGATTTATGCTTTCTTTTTGTCAGTGCTACATACAGACATCAAGAGAGATACCTACTAGCATGTTCCACCTGTTTGTCTGGAGATGAAGCTTTGCTCCCTAAGGTTGTATAATTCTTCAGTGTCAAGCAGCTGATTTATATTACTTTTGTGTGTTCTACAGCCAAATCATTTTGATTGCCAGGACATTTTGTTCAGGCTCCACTTCTCTTCTGTGGATTTGACTTCATTTTTGTGTACTTAGAAGGTGTGATGAATTACCTTACATAGTATGAAACATCTAGAGTGGAACAATGACTATGTTTACAAATGGCTTTATTCCTTTCAAGAGAATTTATCTTAACGTTACATGGTATATATTTGCAATAATGTTTTTGACCATGAAACAAACAACTCTGATCTCTCATCAAGTGCATCTTCCCTATAATAATGCATTTGCAGAATGTCTTGTTACTATACATGGATTTTTTTTGGTAGCTGGATCATTTTCCTACATGAAAGCCCATCAGGCTCACAAGTATTTCAACAAATGGAGTGATTTGGGCATGTGACTTTAAAGTTTTCTGAGTGAGGTAGAAAAGTAAAGCTGAAAGAAAAATCTGTGCCACTGTTCTTTATGAGAAAAGGTTCTGTCTTTGTTCTCTGTATCATTATTGGAGCGAAACGTTATTTAGTGTGTCTTCTCTTTCACAACAGCCTGCAAGAGCATTCGCTGGGCTAATCTTAATCTTCAGTTTGCTCTTCAAAATGAATGCTTCTGATGTGAGGCTACTTTACAGGAAGCGTGACCTCATTCTGCCTCTGTGCTGCTGATTGCACGGGCTGTTTTCAAAAGGAAACAGGGGACTTCATAGACCTGCCTTTCCGAAGCCCCAGAGCTAATCTCTTCCAGGAAGCTGCAGAAGGAGCACCCTCCACTTAATGTCTCAGAGGCTCTCACGTTGATGACGAGAAACTCTTTTGCATACATGTGTTAATAGTGAAATGGATTTTCCAGGTTTGGAAGATTTTACACATTTATCTCAATATATTTGTCAGCTGAGGAATAACTAAGCTTTGGATTCATTTCTGTACTGCTCTTCAGGAAGTTTTGTATTTCTGTGAATGTTCTTGTCGTTGCCTGCAGGGAGAAAAGGCTAGACTGCTCTTCAGAAATGACTGATATGTGTGAACAAACAAAACTACCTTTGTAGGCACTCGTGTTTGACAGGTTCAACAGAACAAAACTGGTTGCCTGCTATTAAGTATTCTAATAGCTAACACTGTATTTTGGTACCTACTAATGTAAATATTTAGAATGTGAAGATGGACAGGGGGCTGCTGGCTACCAATTGAGGGCATCATTGGCTTAAAGAGTAATTTGGCTTTTGGAGGGAAAGATAGTTAAAACTGATTCTTTTGGACAGTGACTGTATTGCAACACAGGGTTTTGGGTGTTTTGAAATTCAAGAGGGGTTGTTGCCTTAAACTTTTATTTGAGTTCTTTACATAAAATACTGCTGTGTTCACCTCAGGTTAATTTTTAGTCCAATTTCTTATAGGTGTTGGGCTTTTCTTGTATTATAGTTTAAAGGTTCTGTATTGATGCTCAGTTTGTGGATTACAGATATATTGCTACTGCTTCATTGTACAGTGGTGGTTGAAATGCTTTGTTTTGGCTTGCTTATACTGTTACTATAGCTTCTCACGCTATTAATAGTCCAGAAACAGGACTGAATATGAAATGAAAGCAGAACACTGTGCAGCATTGTCTACAACATAGTATTTCCATGTTTTCCCCAGCATTGATTGAATTATGATTTTCAGGAACCCTCTTCATTAACATGAGACAAAAATTCTCATGATCAAGGGTAGCAAAAAATTCCATTGGACTGCCTGTTCTATGACTCTTTGTGGAAGCTTGGTATTATCATTAGTTAAAAGCAAATTACAACTGCCTATTGACTTCCTGTCTTTTGAAGAACAGTTATCTTCTCCTCAGCAATACATTGCATAGATATATATATTGCTTTCTCTTATGAATTTATGTATATACTTTGGTTTACCTTAAATTTTATTTCTGTGGAAGGTGGCAGATAAACAAGCACCCAGCAGAAACGTATGTTGCATATTTATGGGACAATTCAGATCGGTAATGGAAGGACTGTGGTTTGTTCTGCCACTTTGATCAGTATGTGCCAACGCTTTCTAATGAAAGCACTACCCATATGTAAGCTACTGTTCTTAAATGTTATTTGTTTTTAGTGGTTGCTACTTTATATTATCATAACTGAAATAAATCACATGCAAAACAACTGTGTTGTGGGTTTCAGTTGCTGGAAAGTTTCACACTCAGTTTACTAAAGAGTTGTATAGCTGATGCTGAGGCCGTATCCCTTTTCAAAGAAATTTGCTCTAGAATCAGTCACTTTAGCTTAACCAAAATATATCACAACTAATAATGGGATATATATTGATGATACTATCTTAAACATCCTCATTTTCAAGCAAGAAAAAATGAACCATGCTTCTGTTTCTTTTTAAACTCTTTTACAGATAATCTGTATCACCCATTATCCCAGAGTGCGTGAAACAGTCCTTTTCAAGATGTATGGAGTATCACACGTTGCATCAACACCAAGAACAAGTAAATGTGTGCACATTTGTCAGAACTTTTAATTAAAAGAAACCCCATCCTGTTGTGGGGGGGATCTTGTTTGGCTGATAAGATTTGGGATTTTGAATGGTTTAGTTTATATCCAGATCTACAAAGGAGTTCTTCCTGTATTTTGTTTAAGTTTGGATGAATTTCTTGGTTGTCAGTATATTTTTGCACAATTAAAAATCATGATTCTGCCTAAAATGAGAGCTAATTGTGTATGAAAAAAAGTAAGTCTACAACATGTCAGTCTCTGAAATACACCACCACTCTTGTTTCTTATACAACTTGCTGTGTGGCATTCTGACCCATGTAACTTATCTCTTTATACCTCCACCAAGTTTCTTCCAGTTATCTCCTCAAGTTGTTTTTGCAAGGGTTAGAGCAGAATTTACTCGTACTAAAGTAATTCTTTTTCATTATTTTTTTCAAAGCGTAGGACAAACAGTATTTATGGGAGTAGGGTAATAGGACTGGAAGGTTTTACGTCCCTTCTTTGGTGACCCTGCCTGGTTCCAAGGCTCAGTCAGCCTTTGCGTCCAGGCTGTGGCTGACAACTGAGCTCCAAATGAGGTTAAACAAGATTTCCGAAGTGGAAACACTGACCTTCATGTCTTTTCTCTGCCTCAGTTCATAATTGAACATAAAAAAAAAGAATTTTATTAGACCCATCTACTCCCACAGGTGCACAATGATGCTCAAAAGGTACAGGAGAGGCAAGGTAATATGGGGAAAGATCTTATCTTTTAACTTTCCATGTATAACGTATAAATTGTCCCTATGGATAGCCATTGCTTATATTCTGACTGATTCTGGCATCTGGCAGCACTTTGCAGACTTGAGCCATAGTAAACCAGACAAATCTCATTTCCTTAGTCTTCTGTCACAATACTATTGTCAAACCTTTGTCATTGTTTTTATACCAGAGCCTGTTGTGCTACATCTGCAATTTTAATCTGAAAAATATATTCTAATGGTTATGGTGACCCTTCCATTCTGCTCTGTTCCTATTGTCAGTACGTGTACTGTTTTTGACCCTAACACTGTTAAAATTACTGCAGCTACTGAGTTTGTGGCCATAATTATTTCTCTCAAGGTTGTGAGCTGTGCGGAGTAGAAGTATCTGATTATGGGTGGTTCTGATTCTGCATTAAGATGAGTTTCCTATAAACACTGTCTTTCATTTGTTTTGTCTCCTTTAATCTCTCCCTTTTCTTTTATTAGCTTCTAATATGATCTTTTTTTATATGCACAAGGTACCTGTCAGTGAAGACCTGTCAACTGCTTAAGCTGTCAGTAGATAGGATAAACACTCCTGATTTGGCCTTTGCCTCTACAGGTTCAAGAGCATTTAATGAAGAACATAGACACAGCCTCTCACAACGTGTTTTTCCAAGGTATTGAGGAAAATTATACTCATTCAATTTCATTTTTATTTCATTGGAGATTTTGTAAAACCCCTTTGGGGCCGCTCAGAATTGTAGTTCTGATGTTAATTTAATTAGTGCTTTAAATGAAAATTCACAAGTACCGCTGTGGAGATTGGAAGCACTGGCTTTGCAACTACAAGGTTTTGGAGTATCTCTGTTTCACCTGCTTTTCCCTCCACTGAAATTATGGTATCCGTCTGTGACGTGCCATATGGGATAGTGAAACATGCTACTGAAACACATGTCAGCCACTGAATCAGTCCAGTGTCTGCCTTTCATTCCACTGCTTGGCCCCTTGGAACTCAAAAGCGTTGAGGAGAAAGGGCTAACCATGAATCCAATTTTCTTGAGCTAAGTAAATGTCTACAACGTTTAGATTCTTTCACCCTTGTCACTACTCACTTCTACTTTAAATACACATAATGTATTTTTCTGTGCTATATTTCATCTCTAAGCCAATTGTATTTCAGTGCTGGATGAAGTTACCACCATGGGTAGACTTTATCCCATGTTGTTCTCGCTGTGTGGTATTCTAGGTTCGTGAGAACTAAGTCATGTATCTTTAAGTCTGCATTAAGTATGGCTAGCTTATAAAAAGCAAATAAAAGCTGCCTGATTTGGAGGCAGTCAGGCTTGTGCCTCACAGAATAACTCAGAGAAGTAAAATAATGGAATACCTCCATCGGCTCCAGGTAGGTGTGCATCTGGCAGGACTCCTTGGCCAAGAGCACTGCCACAGAAATGCATCATGCACATCTCCATTCAAGCTGGCTCCATGCTTTCATGAAATGCTACACCTGGCATGAAGCCCTCCAGTAGTCTGAAGCTCTGGAAAGTGTGATGCAGGCACGTTCTAGCTGTCTGAAACTCCCTGCGTCCAGAAGTAATATCTTTATAGCCACATATTCTAAATCTGTGCCATTACTAGTCCTCATCAGATGGTAATATAAATTCAGTATTATTAAATCATGGGTTTGCTCTGTCTAGACAGTCACTAAATTAGAGAGTTTGTTTTGCTTTTTCAGTCATGCTTGTGCATTTTCGGACGATGACCCTGCCTATGAGTGTTGTTCCACAAATACTCCACCAGGATCCCTTTCCATATGTCGCCACAGCCCTCGACTGCTTTCTAATGGTTATTACATTTTGACAGAAGACAGTTTTCTGTCTGATGAAGAGGGCAACATAACCCTGACACCATCCCAGACAAGTGTGATGTACAAAGAGAATTTAGTTCGGTAAGTGAACTATGTGCAGTTTTCACTCAATGTTGCCAATTGTCTCCACATCTCTGGGCTTATCTAGAGGTGTCAGTGTGGCTGTCTTCATTTTGCTTGGCATAATATCAGCATTGCTTCTTAATGGGAACGTCTCAATTGATTTAGTTTAGAGAGTGCAGTGACTGAAATAACTTGATATTCAGTCATGTCTAATATTTCTATTAAAGAATTCTTCAGTACACAGTTGTTGCTGTAACTGGAGTTGTATCCAATAGAGAAAAGGGAAAGCTACAGCTCATTTTGCCATTAGGGTGTTACCATGATAAGGAATAAGGAAATAAAGTATAGATGTGTCTATATATATTATACATATAAAAAAATAAAAAGATCTGGTCCTGGAATTCTTCCTCATGGAAAAATCTCTCCTGATTTCAGAAGAACATCGATTTAGGAAAGCATCTAATGTTGAAGCACAGTGGATTCAGGCTGCACCAAATGGGATACGATAGGGTGAAACTCATGGGTATCAGGAAACCACTCACAGTAGTATCAGAGCCCAATAACTGTAGCATCATTCGTTATCACAATATTCAGTATCACAACAGTATGATATATTGCCATATATTGCTGCTAATACATTCCTTGGCATTATCACAGAGTGCAGCAGTCATTCTTGGTGACATACCCAGAGTCAAGAACAGAGCTAGGAACAGCACCCAAAACCTGTTTTTTTCATGTCTGTTCTGCAAATTTCAGAGCTCTGTCCCTGCTCCACAAGAATGATGAACTCTATCCCTTGACAACGTGTCTTTTCTTTCTAGGGTATTCAGGCGAAGAAAGAAGATCCGTCGCTCTCTTACCAGCTTGTTCAGTCTTGATGCCTCCACTTCATGGCTCAGCAGCACCAACCCCAGCAATCTGGATTCCTCCCATTTAAATGATCCTTGGTCTGATGGATGTGGTGAACTAGAAGCCAGTCAGAGTGATATTGGTAAGCCCTGAGGAGGCACCAGGTAATCAAGCTACAACATTGCAGTCTATGTTTAGTGGACTTGGGAATCTTTTTCTAGAGGTTTTGCAGGGGTTGTTGGCCAAGTTGTGTAGGTAAAGGTTAGATGAATGACAGAACTGTAAGTGGTAAATTGAGCTTCTGGCATTAAAACAGAGTATGAGTCCACAAAGACCTTGATGCCAAAAAGACATTTTTAGGCTGAATTTGAATCCAAAGTCACCACAAGTGATGTTTATGCTGGTGTAATTAATATGTGATGGTCTATGCAATTTTGTCTTTACTCTCCATACTTTCTCCTGCATACACTGAACCAGCCAGTTCCCTAGTCTTCACAATTTGGAAACCTCCCTGTGATTAAATAATTAACCTCCCCAACCCAATTCTCAACACAAGTCTCAACGTCTCAAAGCTCTTCCTTTGTGCAATCTCAGTTATATTTGCACTTTTTGTAGGAGATTCAGACTTTTCTTCTGAATCTAACAGCTATGACAGCCATGTGCCACAAACTCCAGCTTCTAATGGAGCCTCTCTCAGCAAAGGTGACAAGTTCCTTCAGCCTGAGAAACCACCTTGTGCATCAAAATCTAGCTCTCCATTTATGATAAATGCAAATGAAGGGATTTGGAGCAATGCAGGTGTGTTACCTTCTTATTCTGATATGCCTCATTTTTAGGATGAACTATAAATGCATTGAAGATATTGATATGCCCCCTTGTAGAATAGAATTTATTTCCTGAAACATACATTTAAAATGACTGATTAAAAAAATAAGGCATTTACTTGTTTACCCCTCTCTGCCCGCATCTTTTCCTCTCCTATTTTCAGTGATAAATGGAAAAAGAAAACAGTGGAGTGAAGAGGAAAATGGAGGAAAGGGCATGGGAACAACTGAAATAGGCGATTATTCAGAAAGTCTTGTTTTCTGAGAGTGTGCAGGGCACAGTGTCTCTATGGCTGTGGGGGAAAAAGACTTCTGAGAGACACCCAGAGCATGAAAATTAGGTTTCTGCTTTGAATCACTCTGGGCGACATCTCTTAAAAAGAAACTCAAGACACTGGCCTCACAGGCTGAAGGTCTTTGCAAACACCTCCCGTCATACATTTACTTTCCTGGAAACTCATGAGGATTATTTTCCTGGTTTTTGTTCTAGAATCCAGGACAGTGCAAAGTGTCCTGTCTCAGATGATTGCACTGGTCACGTGTTTAATCATTTCAATATGTACAAGGTAACTTTTATTTCTTTTGTTTCTGATATTAATGCTTACTGCATTTCAACTCTTGGACAAATCATAAATTAAGGGTCACATTTTTAAAGTTGGATATATCTTACTGTGAAAACATATTTTCACATTATAGTTGGTGCAGGCAAAAATCTGAGCTATATGGATATGCACAAAAATAAGAAATATGTATGCAGATATGGAAACTACTTTGTCAAGTGGGCTTGGACAGGGGTTTTGAAAGGCTGAGAAGAATCAGGATGGATCCATATCTTTCTAGGTGACCAGTATGTAATCTAAAGTCTTACATGGTATTTCATCTACCAGCGTTTAGAGGGTTCATCCACAAGAACTTTCTCTCCTCCTCCCACCCAGGCTGCATCTCTGTTAATCCAATATGCATCCCTTGGTTTTTTCTAACCTTTATGGGTATTGTTATGTTCTCAGATATTTTTTGGGAGGACTGTCTGCCACTTTGTTGCTGATACTTTTAGTTTGTAAGTACAGACTTTCTTTATTTCAACACTCAGTGTTTTATTAAGTCACATCTCAGGACCAAAAGCTATCCTTGGATATATACCCACAGCTCTTATTGATGCTAATAAGAGTTACGTGGGCATATGGGGACAGAATGTAGCCTTCTATGGTTACAGGATTTTGCATTTGAATTTCACAGTTCTTCTGTCCAAAGATGCTGCTGTGTCATCTTTCTTCAGTCTTGACACATCTTTCAAGACAACTAAGTTTTGGTAAGTGGCTCCAGCGTCATATGATGACTAGAGGAATTTAGAAATTTTATATTAAGAAGAAGGAGAGATTCATTCTGTTGGTTCCATGTCAAAAAGTAGAAGGCATGGTCTGAAGTTACTGGTGGATGATATGGCTTTTCTCTTACTGATTTGTATTGATATAAATTTTCTGTTTATTTTGAAAAACTGCCTTTTCATAATGTGCAATAAATTACATTTATTTGTTGTTAGAAAAGAAAGGTAAAGCTAATGTGCTACACCACAAAGATGCAGAGACAGCCTCATCACCACTTCCCAGGGACTACAGAATTGATACGACTTGGCCCCACTAACCCAATGTTCCATTAGCTTCAGGACAGAGCTTTGCCTTTGGCATATACTGTAGTCTGATAAATGTCTTAGAGAGAAGTAGTAAATCAGTCTGATCAGTTGAATAAAGGTGCTGCTGTTGTTGTTTCAGACTGTCTATTTCCAAGGTTTGCACAGAGCTGGGGATTCTAACCCCTTAGAAAAAGAGTTTAGAAAAAAGACTTAGATATTTAGATGGTCTGAATTCTATCTTTACAGCAAGGTCATATACAGGCCTCCATGCTGAAAGCATGTGTGTGTGTGTGCTGGATTTATGAATTACCATTCTTTCACTCTTTATGCAGGAGAAAATTCTTCTGAGTGTGTAAAATCTAAAATGCTGCTGACACTAGAAACATTTGGGCTTATCTCAATTTTTCTGTGATGAAAGTGAAGCTCAAAAAAGGACATTGTTTCTGCAACTGTGTCAGGGTTCAGGAGTTCAGTGTATCCCAAGGGCACAAGACAATCTGGCAGACCTCTTAGCGTTTGAATTGAGGATGGTGGAAGTTAGAAACAAGACGGCACAGCTTGGAGAGCTCTATTGCAATGACAGTGTCAGATTTGGAGCATCCAAGGGTCTTAGCACAACACCTTGGATACTCAAGGGTGGTACATTACACTTTGTCACTATGTCCTTCGTCCCAGTAAAATCAAGGCCACCAGGTTAGGACTGGAGTGTTGCAAATGCATGTTCCAAAGTTCTGCTTTCTGACTTCCTGAATAGTTTAGCCCTGAGTCATAAACAAAACCATTCTTCACAAAAGGAAAACAAATACACTCTGAGAGCTTTTCAGTCACTGGTGTACAAAGAATACCTCTTTTCTGCTTGTCACAAGTGAGAAGTTACCTACTCAGGCAAGTAGTCCTACAGCTTAACTAAATTTGGCAAACCAGGACCTACATAAATCCTCATTATAACAAACTGTGGTTTAAATCAGGACAGACAAAAGTGTATGCTTCCCACCCCAACTCCCCCAGCCCACCCCCTTTCTTTGGAAAGCAAGAATAATTGGGGAGTATATGTTTAAATTTAGAAGGAATTCCTTAGTTTTTGGGGTGAGCCCTGCTATGAATCAGGGTTCAAGCATGCCAGGAAGGTTCCTTGGACTTCTCATTAACGGAAGGGTTAGCTGTGGGACACTTGCCAGTTTCCACAGCGAATGATTCCACTTTGCTGTCTAAAACGCCTTTTTTATTTCATTTGGATGAAATACTTTTTTTATTGTTTGACAACAGTTGCTAAATAGTGTAAGCTGTTAAACAACTGCTGTGCTTCAGCCCAGAGAAAACATGGTTTCTAGTAACAGGCAAAGCAAGTCTTCCTTCTTCCGAGTTTAAACCAAGCAGTAGTGCCAGGTGCTGTACTGCTCTAGCTTGGTGCCATTCCACTGAAGCACTGGAGCACCATCAGCATGTAACAGCCCAGAACATCTAGAAAACACTCATAGATTCTTCTTTTCCCAACTCTTTTTCAGCCAAGCCCCATCCTTCTCCTCCAGTTACTGATTATCATGCATTTCTAAGTCTTGGTGCAGCTCAGAAACTTTAAAACAAGAGCACTGACTTATTTGTACTTGGCGCTGGCTATCCCCATCCTGGCTCAGTTATTTCCTTTATCTCTTTGCTTTGAAAAGATAAAGTGAAAGGAGGGAACTAAGTGGAACTGTGCCCAGGTTTCTGTTCCTTATAGTGTGGATAAAACAGCCTTGTTCTTCCATTTGCTGTTGAGCGCAGTTCAGCTTCTGAGATCTAAAGGCATCCGCACAGCTGCAGACACAGCCTTGGAAACCTTACAGTCTGC
This sequence comes from Nestor notabilis, assembly GCF_000696875.1. Lineage (NCBI taxonomy): Eukaryota > Metazoa > Chordata > Aves > Psittaciformes > Psittacidae > Nestor > Nestor notabilis. The sequence goes on from NW_009943639.1 coordinate 23,842, forward strand.
CCTCAGAAGGAGGACGTTCCTCCTGAGAACAAAGCCACAACAAATGATAAGCAGCATCTGGTCACTTTGCAGACTTACTAAAGCCTACGATGCTTTATGATACATCCTACTCATCCAGTCTGCCAAGCAGCGGACACCAGATATGGCACTTCTTAAAGGCAGCGGTACTGTTTATGTAAGGGCTGACTCTGATTGTGAAAGCCAGTATCAATATTAACTGAAGCAGGTACTCCAGGATGAAGTGGAGAACTTGGGTTTTGTTGCCTAGCAGGAGTAAACTAAATACAAACTGGCACAGGTTACCGCGAGACAGGACCTCCAGCATTTCAAAACATGCTTGTCTCTTGCCTTTCATAAAAACTTAAGAGCAGAGTAGTTACTTCTGTGTATTTTGAAATGAGTTCACTAACAGCTTTCATTTTTCCTCCTCCTCAAATTTATTTACCTCAGCTCTTCAGCATCAAACTACTGAACACCTCCTTATGGCCATCGTTACACATGTTCCTGTGGAAAAAAACAACAGAATTGTTAGTGTTCTTCCTTCAAAATAGAGTAAATTTTAGCTTTATTTTTACTTTTATTCTGCTCAAACTGTGAGTGGAGCCTTAATTTCTTGGTGCCTATCTGAAAGCAGTCATGTGAAACAATTGCTCTTATGTCAATGAAGTTTCATGCAGGCATGGGGTCCTACAAGCCTTTTGATAACAAATTGAAGGTAAAAAGTGCTTTGTAATCCACATTTTTTATAAAAATTGATGTCTTCCCATACTTTCTGTATTAATTCCTTGTAAGGACATGCTGTCAATGACAATTGATTTGGATAGTGGCTGAGTACACATGGTAATATATTTCGGAAGCTTTACTGTATCTTGTGTGTGCACTGCCTTTTGGCCTCTATGCTAAGCACGAAGAAAAGAAACAAAGAGGAAGAAAGAAACATTATTAGAAGGAAAGCACTCCTCAGAAAACCAGGAATCAGGATGTGGAGAAGCAATGCCTAATCTGAATTACTTGGATTTATGTACAAAAATATGAGACCTGCAGGTATTTACTTTGGAAACACTGAGCTCTAATTTTCAGCTTGGATCTTTGCTACAGCAGACTAAATTACACATAGAACCTGTGGGTAACCAAAAACTGTTATCTTGTGACTCCAAGCTTTTAATAATCTGCTTCTTGAAATATCTCCCTGTATGCCAGTTTAGCTAGGACAGCATGGGTTTCATCTTCCTGCACAACAAAATGATGGTAATGCGTGAGGATGCTATTGCCCACCTCATCGTTCTATAACTAGTGCTGCTTCTAGTCTACTTGTGTCCTGCTGTGCTAAAAGCCATGCTAGCACAGCTCCAGCTGGTAAATCAGACATGAAATGCTGCATGTGGAAGGGCTGGGTGTGCCCATGGGGTACAATCAGGCTGGCAGGCACAATGGCAGGGGTTTGAAAACTCTGCAGCAAAAGCACACAAACGAAAGGTCCTGGTATCCAACCAGCTCTAAGCCAAGCTCAAGCAGGTTATAACTGTATTTCTAGCATTGAAAATCTGAACAAATCATGCCATGAGGAAAAAGGGGACTTGAAATTAAGTTAAAATGTACATTCCTCTTTCAAAGGGTGAATATATGCTGGTTATGTTTTGAAGACGGCATCAAAAGCTCAACATTAAGAACTCAAAGAGGGAAATTTCACCCAAATTACCAATGTTGCATAGTAATTTACTTTTTCCCAGTGCATTAAATTGACTTTATGTGAAGACAGACCATTTGATGTAACAAGAGCAGGTTTTATAGTTTCAATAAATGGTGATGATAGAATATTCTTTTAAATAAAACTGATGTATTATGTCACTAAAATAGTAGTTATAATACTTATCCTCTTATTAACTTGCAGTTAATGCTCTTGAATAATTTTGTTAGTATTAAATATTTCTGCTTATTTACTTTATGGAGACAATTGAGAGCAAATATCATTGTTTAATATGTGTACATATTTTTTAACTTATTTTATTGCTACTTGTAACAGATCCATTACTAAACAAGCTTTTAAAACTCAAGGATTATACAGATTCTTAGTGTATAAATAATCTCCTAGAAGAATAAGCAGGAAAATTAAATGCCTTACTGAGAGAAAGTTCTAAAACTGCAACTACCCTGCAGTCATCAAAGCGATTATGCTGAAAAGTAGGAAAACCTGAATTCACTGTAAACTAGTTAGTTCACTGCAAACTAGCAAAGAAAAAGCTGATTCAGCTTGCCAAAAGTTTAGTCTAAAATGAATTGCTATAATCTGTCTATGAATAAATATAAACTGTAAGTTAGAATCGAGAGGGAACTTCTGGGACAATTTGGCAATTGGGGTTCAAAGGCTAAACATAAGATGCTTGTTAACGGTTAAGATCTGTCCTCCATATATTAACTAATGTCAAATTAACAATGTTCTGTTCAGTTACCAGCCTGGTTAGCTTTGGTAGTTCCCTTCTATGTATTCCAAAGGACATAAAACCAAGCTTTGTATTGTCTCTTTGAAAAGAGGCATAATAATATGTTCAGTCTTGTTGGATGAAAAAATTGAAGCCAGGGTCTGTCTGGTGAAAAAATTGAAGCCAATGTTTTATAACCTAAATGTTTGAATCCAGACGTTCAGAGGTAATCAGCATTTGCAGCTTCTGTTAACTAGAGTACCAAGCCTAGGATAATTGTGAAATGTAATTGCAGCAAAGTAAAACCACTTGTTGATTAATGATAACTGACACATCTACAGAGAATTTCATGTTTCTGTCCCCAGTGATTAAACTCTTACTCCACTTCAATATAGCAGGTTATTTAGAAAAACTACAAAGAATTTCAAGATATAGATTTATAACCCGTGTGTTATTTCATACCATTTGTAACTATTATTTTTTTGTCATTACACTTTGTCTTATACTCTCTTACTACTTGCTGTGCTCAGCTGAATTTCAGGGTCATTCTTGAGTATATATCACATAGTGTTTTATAGCAGGAAACTGTTGAAGGGAACAGTAGCAAGCACGACGATAATATTTATGGCATCCTTTAGCTTATAACGTTCCTAATCTGTGAGCAAGTCTGCTTTGTATTTATCCTGAAAGCATTACTCAGAGAAGACAAACCATACCAAGATTAGCATTTTGATTTAAATAACAGGGAATAAACCCCACTGGTACAGAATACAGGTATGGCCATTTAGTCCAGCTCTGCAGAATCTGCTCTTTGATGTATTTTTTTGTGAATTAGCTGCTGTGTTTTGTAAATCTCTTTGTACCTTTCAATATTCACTGAGCAAAAGTGTTACTTTGTTTTATATTATTTCATTTTTATCTTTTCTCATGCTGTTTTTTTTCCCCTTATCTTTGGTATTTACATATCAGTAAAGTTGTTTCTGTTCGAGTTCTTCCTGTGTTTGAGGGTGTTGTCAATAATGAAGATTATTATTAGGAATTGTATATATTTCTATGATTCTATGAATTTGTTAGCTGTGAGTTTGTCCTGCCCTGTAGATTACGTGTTCTTTGGAAGAGGATTTATTGGCACTTTGGTATGAATGTGAAAGCCTTGTTTTATTTCAAAGTAACTATTACCACCATAGAGTGTAATAATAATAATAATAATTATAATAATAATAAATAGCAGTAAACCCAACAATAATAATTTAATAGGAAATAGATAGAAGACATAGGTTCAGATTCTGAGTGGGTATCAGTCAGCTGATATCCACCAGACAAGACTGTGACCTGAAGCAATTTAACAGCTAAGGTTTCTCCTTGGATATCAATTTGCTGGGGCTTTAGCACCTTCTATGAGTATGTACTGATGGTGTGAACACATACTCAAAATACTTATGATGCACTGTAATAATAATAATGCTATAAAGCTTATTTTTGTCATGACAAATATATCTTATATTGCATTGTTTTACACATTCAACAAATAAACTTGTAATGCATTAAAGCAGTGCAGTGAATTCCTTCAGGGAGGGCATGCCAGATGGTACCCTTCTTCTTGTCAGCTCCATCCTCCTGACTATGATGTGGCTCATCACATTACCTCTGTAATGTACACTGCTTCATGCTAAGAACTCGGGCTTGTGCTGCTTAAAGCTCTTAGGTCATGACTGAAAAACAACTGCATGAAAATAATGAACACAATAAGGTCAATGTACGTAAATACAGAATTTGTATTTAATTCGAAAACAAACGAATGCACAATTTCCCCGAAAAGTTATACAGCATTTTAAGTGCAACTTGCAACAAATTTTGTGTGTGTTTATTGCATTGATGTTGTACAGCTGCAAATATTTCGTTCAATGAAACATACTTTAAGACACAAAACATATCTTAAGGCACACAGGCCTCCATGCTGAAAGCGTGTGTGTGTGCTGGAGCGATGAGTTACCATTCTTCCACGTTCTACACAGAAAATTCTTCTGATCGTGTCAAATCTAAAGCGCCGCTGACACTAAACACATTTTGCTTTATCTCCATTTCTGTGTGCGAAAGTGGAGCTCAGAAGGACATTGTTTCTGCAGCTGGGCCAGGGATCGGGAGCTCAGTGTGTCTCAAGGACAAGAAGGCAATCTGGCAGACCTCTTCGCCTTTGAATTGAGGGTAGTGGAAGTTAGAAAGTTAAGATAGTGGAAGTTGGAGAGCCTTATTACAGCGACAGGCTCGGATTTTGAGCACCCGTGATCTTCACACACCACCTTGGAAGCACAAGGGTGGTATGTTCCACTTTGTTAACTATGCCTCTATTCCCGATAAAATCCAGGTCATGGATTACAATCATCCGGATTACCTCCTCCCGAAACGCGTGCAGTTTTACGGACACGAAGCCAGTGCGATTATCAGCTCCTTCAGCACCCGGCTTTGCCCCATGTGTGCTAAACCACCAGGTC
>NW_009943640.1:0-234 GCF_000696875.1 Nestor notabilis
AGCTACAGATGACAGCAGGATCTAGAGAGAGCAACCAGGATCTGCTGTGAAAACATGGCAGAGACTGACTGATCCTTGTAGGAAACCATCCCTTCCACCCCTCTGTGGAGAAAAACCCGCTGACAGGCCTAGAGCTGCTCCAGGAGCTGCTGGAGCAAGGCCAGAGGAGGCCCCGGAGCTGCTGCGAGGGCTGGAGCAGCTCTGCTCTGGAGCCAGGCTGAGAGAGCTGGGCTG
>NW_009943640.1:467-1205 GCF_000696875.1 Nestor notabilis
ATCCCGGGCAGTGTTCAAGGCCAGGTTGGACACAGGGGCTTGGAGCAACCTGCTCGAGTGGAAGGTGTCCCTGCCTGTGGCAGAGGTTGGAGCTGGAGGAGCTTTAAGGTCCCTTCAACACAAACCAGGCTGGGGTTCTGTGATTCTGTTGCTGAAAGTCCTGAAAAAAACAAACATCACACACTGAAACTGCGGAACCCCCCCACCTTCTCCATTAAAAATCCCTGAATATTCCCATGAGAAGCTCTGGCACGGCACAAGGAATTCACAGAGCTCACCAGCATCCAATTTGCTCTAAAAATAAAGCAAACCCCTTGCTCTGGCGCCTCCCCATCTCGGGTTCCTCTCCAGGCAGGTTTTTGGATGTTTGTTTAACAGCAATGCTCAAATTCCTGCCCTATGAGAGGGACAAGGCAGATGTGGCAAACAGGAATGTCATACTGTGCGCCCGGGGCCACCTGCTTTGTCCCTCCTGCAGAATGTGACCTCTGGGGGAGGCTTCTTGGGAACCTGCATTTCGAAAGAAAGAATTTGCCTCCCACTGAATGTTCCTGTTTTGTTTCCCTGTTTCTAGGAGGGCAGCACGAGTGCAGCAGCTGCTGCAGCCCTGGTGAGCAGTCACTAACCCCTGTCATGCACCGCAGGATGGGGAGATGCTGCAGCGCTGGTCATGCCTCAGGAAAGCTTCATCCTCATTTTCATAGCACCACAGAACCCAGCCTGGTTTGGGTTGAAGGG
>NW_009943641.1:0-6872 GCF_000696875.1 Nestor notabilis
TCACAAGCAGCCCCTTTAATTTTGGTTGTATCTGCTCTTCCATGTGCCTACATTCATTCTGCTCTGGGGAATTCTCTTAAGGGAAAGAAAATTGATCAAAATAAAGTGTCCTCAGCTCCAGATTACCACAGAATTATAATGGTGGATGCTCTGGGCCATTGCAGATGTAAACAATCATTGCTTGCTTTGTGCAGCACTTTCGAATGGCCACCAGGGTATACATTTGTAGTTCTGTCTTTGCTCCCAGCACTAAACATACATCCAGTCTTGTTAGATGAGAAATGAGTTATTTTGTGAAGCAGGGATGGAAAATAGAATGACGAGTTTAAGTTGACCAATTTTGATGAAGTTTCAAAGTCAATTTTACTTTAATAAAGCATAAATTCACTTTTGCAGTCTTGAAAATGCAGTAGTAGGAGAGGCAAAGAAGTGTGTGATACAAGAAGAGCATTTGGAGATGTTTTACTTTGCCTTTTAGTTTTGGATGTGGTTTTCCATAATTATTTTTAATTAGTTATGCTCAAAACTTATGACTGTTCAGTAGCTTGATACAGATGGAATGTCACATTATCATCACATGGTGAGGCATGAAATTTATTTACTTTACATAAAACAACCTCTAGTTAAAACAACTTAATACAAAACATTCCTTGCTCAATGGGCAGCATTATGTAGAACTCAATATATCATTTTGTGTGGCCAGCATAACAAATGGTATCTTTGTTTGTCCATGACTAGCATTTACAGTAAACAAAATGTTTTTGAATAGAACGTAAGCAAACTGTAAAGCAACTGCCAAGAGATGAAATCTGGTCGGTATGTCACAGCCCAAAACATGCTTTGTGCCTCTTCAGAATTAATGTGTAGGTTGTGATATGCATATTTTAAAGGAAAATTTAATAGCTTCAGAGTTTCAAGGAGTCAAAATAACAGTCTGAAGAGGAAAACTGGTTCTTGGAAATCATACTAATACTTTGCTTAGCAGAAACACTGACATTAATCATGTCCATGCCTCTGCCTGCTGTCCAAGTAAGGAACGACAAGAGAGCATTATAGAAGATCAAATAGATGCAGTGTCAAGTAAATTGTTTTCAGCCTATGTCTTGTAATGAAATAAAGACTTTCTTTCCTGGGCTGTTCATCTTGCCAAGACCATGGGCAGAGAGGATCACCCCTATTAAGTTTAGTTCTTAACATTCATATTGGTTTTAATACAAGTGACTGAAGCTTGCACTCTTTGCAACAGTAGTGGTGGCTTTCCAAGAGACTACATCAGGGTTAACTAGATGGATAGATGGGTATTCATTTAATGCCACTTGAAATTATTGATGAAAGCAAAACTGGAGAGATCAGGGACCAAGTGAGATGAGGGATTAAGTAATACTGAGTTCCTACTCACCAAGCCAGACTGTGTATATGTGGCAAAACATTAACTCCCATTTCAGAAACACTGTAAAGTAGGGACTCCTCCTTAATAAGCAGAGTTCCTTCTCAAAACTGATAAAATAATAAGAATTTTATTACAATATTCCACAATTTATCTAATTCCTGTCAATTTGAGTTTGGACTTTGCATTGGGTGCTTGGTGCTTGTGTACGAGCAACTGAATAGCTTGGGTCTGGACTGCTGGGGGCTTGCTGTGAGTGAGGGTAAATCAAGTTTACAGTGTATTTCTACATCATTCTCAAACAAAGTAGAATAGATTTGTTGACCTTTAGATGCACTCAGGTGTCTGTTTCCCACCCATCCTTCCTTCTCCTCCTCCTTTGGGATCTTCTGTGGAAAAGGGGAATACATCAGACTTCAGATGTATATTTTCAGGAACATACTGTGGAGTTTTCTGGCTGTTTCTCAGTCCAACTTTGTATTTACTTGCAGGGAAGAAATGTCATTGTGCCTTTTCTGGTCTTGTGAACTGGCTAAGCAGAAATTTAAGTGAATTGGATGAATTCACCAGTAAATTTGTTCAGAAACTGAGTTTCTTTCCAGAGTTTCCATTCCTTGAGAGCAAATGGAACAAATATCATGACTGTCTTTGCTTACAGCAAATCATTTTTCAGGGAAGTGATGAGATGGATGCTGGGGTCAGACCTAGGTTTTGGGAAAGGCCTTTTTACCTAACAGATCTGTAGGCCTCTGTCATAAGAACCAGTACCTGAGCTGAATAAGGATGAACCCCATGCTCTTGTTTGTGCAAGCCCCAGTTCCAGGCATTTATGACAGAGGTTTGTCTGAGGTTCAGTTCCTCCATGTTTGCAATCTGTTTGGGAAAAGCTGCTCATGCTGACACAACAGTTCCTTCCTTCTACCAAGGTCCTTTCAGTTAAATCCTAGGCTTCTTTCCAGCAAACGTTTGACAAGATCTCTCCAGCAGCCTTTTTTGTGGTGTACATCATCTTTAAAAGCAACAAAGGTGATGCTGAAGGACTTCTTTTTGTCCAACTAGATTATTATTAGATGGAGATTTAGAGTTTGTGTTTGCAAATTATATGTTTACTTCAGTTCTTAAGACTAAAGGCCAGGTTTGGTGTTTTGCCCATCAGAAATGTCTGCTCTGAGTTAATGTCCCTACATAGTGTTTGGAAGAGAGATAGGGTCATCAGTACTCTTTCACTTCAGTCTTGCATCCCACCAAGATACAAGCTGCCCCTTTGGCCTCATCAGAAAGGCTGTGGAAGAGGCAGAAATTGAACTATGCCATCAGTGAGGCTGCTTCAGGAAATCCTAGCTTAGTTTATGTGATGCTGGAGGGAATCTGACCTTGTTCATCTGCTCTCCCGTGTGGAAGATGGGTCTGTATTTCTGCTCCTATGGCTTTTCTACCATTAGACACAGGGAAAAAGTTAATCACAGTTCTGTTTTTAAGTTACTCCTCAGCGTGAACACTTGTAAATGGGACTGCATTCAGCAAAACTGAATTAAGAGTGTGCCGAGTGTGTGAGTGTGCACACATGGACTTGGTGCACTTCAGCCTCTTTGAACGCCCCCATGCAGAGACCCAGAGAAACCTTCTATTTGCAGTCAAAACTAACTGTGAGGTTGCCTCAAGAGCACCTAGAGGAGCAGCATGTTGTGGTGGTGTGTTCTAATTCGTGTCGTGTGGACTAAAAGCTGTTGTTGCTCAGGCTCAATCTGACTGTACATCTTCTCTCATTCTGTGCAAGCAGGTCTTTTGCTGGTTTGTAACTGTGCAAAGTCCTTTATAGTCTAGAAGAGGTAACAAAAGCATGTTCTGGTACCCAGAATCTGCACTGCTGGTGGTTTTCCTAGGACAAGTGAGTGACCTCATTAACTAAGAGGTGAAGGAGCTGGTGGACAGGTTTCTATCTGACCTCAAACAGATGTGGGTCTGTTGGATCGTACCCACACCTTGTGAGTGTGCATTTTAAATACAGCCTGAGATCTGAGAAGTACCTGGCCCTGGGGTGATTGGCATGATGAGCTTTTTGGATGGAGGGAGGGGGGCAAATTACAAACCTCTCCAATGATATAACATCCTCTTCTATGTAGATGAAATATTAAGCTATTAACTTCTGTGGCAGGTACAGAAATGCACATGAGAGATATGACTATAGGCCTCAGACGTATGTACATAGAGAACTGTCAACCTGCATTTTGTATTTGGGTGTCAGCCCCATTTATTCATGAATTCCACACTTGTGTTTATTCTCTATTTTCCTACGTACCTTTTTATGGACACAATAGCTGTTAATTTTTAATTCTAGTGGATTTAGACTTTAGAGTATTAAGCTTAATGAAAAATTAAAAGGGACTGTAGTTCTTTCAACAGCTCCATGTAGCAACTCCTCCATGAGAATAAATACTGCTTTCTCCCATGAATATAATTATTTAAAATAGAAAAGAAACATTAGTTTGGGCTCACTTAGTAGCAATTATATGTTTAAGAGGTGTAAATAACTCGCTATCCAGACATTACAAATATCCAGGTGCTCCGTATGTGCTGATGACAACAAAATGGAAAAGAAAGACTGTAATAATTCTGACTGGTTTTCTCTGCAGAAGATATTGATTATTTGTGTGTGGTGAGAGATTTGGAAAATTCAATTAAAGGAGTTGTGCAAAGGTTTCATAAATTTCCCTCGTACAGCGTGTACACAGACATTGGTGCGTATTAAATCAATGCAGCACTTCACAATATATTTTCTTTGAAACATAAAAATAAATAACATTTAAACAGTTCTGCTTACTACAGAAACAAATTTTATTTTCTGTGAAGCATTTAGTCATGTGCTCTCACTGACTCATACACATTTGCCAGCTGTAACAAATTTTATAGACGTTTTCTCCCGAGACATAGCTCATATACTATGAATTTTTAAATGAGCAAATGGTGAAGAAGGGATGTCAGCAATATAAAAATTGATCAGTTAAAAGATAAAAGCATAAGTAAAGAGATTTGTATGGTAGTCTTAATAGGTTTTATTAAATAAAAATACTATAAAAAGACAGTAATGAATAGACTGAAGGTTTTAACTGTGGTTGAGGTGGAGAAAAATTATTCTGGCACTTTTAGGAGAAGATTGGTTTTATATCACCTGACAGGTGAACATTTTTTTCCTTGCTGCTTTTCAGATCTGTAAATGTTTTAGAGCAGTCAAACTTGGGAAGGCACAGCGCTGGGAGCAGCAGGGGGAAGAAACTTGGGAAGATTTTGCCCTTCTAATGCTTTTGTGGGCCAGGGACAAGAGACACCATGCCAAGGGGCAGGGCTGAGGTTCCTGCCTGCCCCTACGCAACCCTGAAGCATTGAGCTGATGAAGGAGCATGAGCTGGGCCAGCACCCAGCTAGTGCTTGAGCTGATGTCCTGGTCACCTCCACAGACCCTGACCTTCCTCACTGTCCTGGGCACAAGAGATGTTCATACTGAAGCTTTGCTAATGCTCTCTTTGGGTTTTTTTTGGGGGGTGTTGGAACTAGATGATCTTAAGGTCCTTTCCAACCCAAACCTTTTTATGATTCTATGTAGTTTAACTTCCTTAGGAGTTCTACATAGAATCATAGAATTAGCTGGATTGGAAAAGACCTTTAAGACCATCAAGTCCAACTGTTCCCCAGCACTGACGAGGCCACCACTAACCCATGTCACACATATAAAATGTCAAGAGAGAGAAGGGTTGTTTTTGGGGGTATCTGTTTTATTTGGCTTAAGAACTCCCTACTTTCATCAGCTCACACACCAAAAATACACACACACACACACACACATATATATATATAAAAACCCCTGAAACTGCTACAAGAAGCATTGTAAGTTATTGGAGCATGTGAGTAGTAAATCATATTATATGATTCCTTGAATAGCTAAATCTCATCTGTATAAATATTATATAACTGAGGCTTTGGTCACAAGGTGTTGTTGTGGTATATGTGTGGGAAGAGGCACAAGTTAATGGTGTTTGGTATGAATCTGGGCAGCTTAAATTTTCTAAGAGGGCTTCGCAGAGTGAGATGCAGATCTTGGCGTGGTCACAGGTTCTGTAAGTGCAGCATAGTCTGAATGCTGCCCTCAGTGAGTAAAGGGTTTGTAAAGACTCAGGGAGTTGCATTCAGTATTTGTACCATTTGTGATTAAATTGTCTTCTTCTGTTACTGGACAGCTTCCTATTGTAAGCAATAGTGGTATCTGTGTAAACAAATGGTGTTCATTAGGTGTGATGCTGAGAAGCTGTACCCGAGGCTAACTTGAATGGGGTGCCTTTTTTCTGGAGTAACCTCTTGAGACCCAGGTTAGGGCAGGATTTCTGGCTTGGTCAGCTCCAGGTCATGTCAGATCCACAGGCAGGTCTGTGCCATATCCTACATGTGACACCTGAGGAGTCACCACATGGTAGGTGAGGAGAACTGAGGAGAGCTTCTCTCCAGCTAAGTTCACGTGCAGCCTCTTTCCTCACAGTTAGAGTTTTCTTAGCCCTAAACCACTGTAAATATCTGTTTGCTGGTCTCAGTATATTTGAACTAAAGCCAGTCATTCTGAATTCTCTCTCTACCCTTCGGTGGTGGTGAATCCAAATGCAGCACAACCCATCAGCAGGCACTCAGGGTACTGGGACCAGAGCTGATCCTCTGCTGCAGTAATCCATCTGGTGGAAATCTTGGCTCTCGGGTGCACCTGCTCCCAGAGCCTTTCCCTGTGCTCTCATTCCCTGAATTCCTTTCTGCCCTTGCACACTTTTCCTCTACTTCTTCCAGCCATCTGCTCAGCCCTTCACCCTGGCCCTGCCCTCATTGAGCATATGCTCAGGTGCAGTTCCCTCTCGTTTTGCTGTCCTCTCTGAGGACACAGGGGATGGTTGCTCCTCACACACAACCCTGGACTGAATCTGCTCATATGGCCCTTACATACTTTTATTTATTCTTTTATTATTAATAGCAAAAAAGGAGCAGCTTCTAATACTTGTAACACATTCTGTTCTGCTTTGTCATCACTGGTGATGTATGTGCACACGCTCACTAGTAATTAAGACAACCTCCTAAATTACTGTTGAGACACAGTAACTGTAGGAAGTAAAAGGGGTTCTGTTAAACACTGCATGACTTTGTTAACCGGTATTGGGGGGGGGATTTTCACAAGTTGTGTAATAACATTGTTACGTTTATTTTTTATATCATATAGTTATATTTTATATATTTTATGTGTATTATTTTTATATTTATTATTTATTCTGTTTCCAAGAAATCCCGAGAGGAACTTTTTGCAAGGGCACGCACGTAGTGATAGGACAAGGGGGGTGGTTTTAAACTGACAGAATAGATTTAGATTAGACATTAGGAAGATGAGGGTGCTGAGGCGCTGGCACAGGGTGCCCAGAGAAGCTGTGGCTGGCCCCAGCCTGGCAGGGGTCCAGGCTAG
>NW_009943641.1:6927-24852 GCF_000696875.1 Nestor notabilis
GGAGGAGCTTTAAGCTCCCTTCAACACAAACCTTTCTGGGGTTCTGTGATTTACCAAAACTGATTCTCCTCCTGCACAGGGTGCGTTCAGACCACTGGTAGCTCCACGTTCCTGAAGTCTCTCCTTGACTGAGGTGAGTCGCTCCTCAATCCAGTCTGTGCCTTCTCCAGCCACCACGTACAGGTTGGGTTGAGGGCTGAGGTACTTCATTTTACACCACTTGCAGAGTGACCCAGTGTGTAGGCCTGCAGTGAGGACTGGAATAGCTTGGGGGGGAAACAGTTGTTCCTCTGCATGTGGTATTTCCTGTTACTGGTTTGTTAAGCAAAATGAGGTACTGAATCTGTAGAAGCTCTGTCCCACACTAAAGCTTCCAATATCATTTCTCCCCATCAATGCTGCCAGTGTCTAACTGGATGGGTTTTTTTCAAGAAAGGCAATTCAGCTGTAATACATGTAACAAAAGCAAGAAAATTCATGTACTTGAGATTATTCCTTCTCAAATGCCGTGATGATGCCCTGGTTGCCTCTTCCAGCCACCCACTTCCTCAGGAGCATCTCCTGCCCCTGTTCAATCCGTCTCTGCTCATGCAGCTCAGGCACGTTGGAGTCACTGCTGACCAATCTGTTTCATAAAGTCTCATCAGACAAAGAAGTCTTTAGAGATGAGAATCTAAGAGAATCATCAAATGCTTTGGGTTGGAAGAGACCTTAAAGATTATCTGCAGATTATATCAATTCCCCATGTGGTGTGAGAACGTTTCTCCTTTGGAAAGTTAAAGTATTTCAGTTCTTGTAATTGAGGAATATGGGACACTAGATCTAGAAGGTGTGTAACTGAGTGAGTGCAGGGCTGAGCTCAGACACCTCATGCATTTCTTTTCCCAATGAAGGCTTCAGCCCTTTTATTTTGTAATCACAAGTAATCTATGCATCATGCATTTCTTTTCCCAATGAAGGCTTTAGCCCTTTTATTTTGTAATCACAAGTAATCTAGTAGCAAAAAAAGCTTTAAACTGCTGCTTGCCCCCGAGCTAATGCTACCCTAATACTTCACAGCTGCTTATGCCAGAGGTTGTTTCTACTCCTTATTCCTTCCAAACCAACCACCACACCAGAGCAACAGGAGAGTGGGAAGCCAGGCAGGAGAGCAGCACTAGCTGCCTGTTTAGTAGCTTATTTATTCAGTCCATGTAACTTCTGAGTCCTACAGAATGCACAGAGTGACCTTTCTGTGGTACAATAATCACTTTAAGCCTTACACTGGCTTCTTAGCTTGAAGTAAACTCATGCTGACAACTACAAGGCTTCAAGTCAAAGTTAGCTCAGAAGGTGCTCATCTCTACTAAGTGTATATCCAGGACTAGTGTTGTCTAGTCAGTGAACATTGGTTTTGCACCTTATGGCCAAAAAATACAGACATACTGGCTTTTCCTGGTTCTCCCTACCCCTTTCCCAAGTGCAACCAACACTATAAAGCCCTTTGTTTTCTTAGTGTTTAAATGAGTTCAGTTGTGGCAGTTAAATGATCTTTTAGCAATTACTTCTCAACTTCTACAGATAAAATGACAGCATTTCCTTACAACATCTGAAATGTGGCTGCAGTGACCATCTGTTGCTCTGTGTTGCCTTAGGCTGTCTGTGTCTGTCCTTTCTTACGCAGCGAGGCTAGTTCTGGCTGCAGGACAGCCATGTAATGCCAAGCAGATCACATGAATGATGCTGCTGCTGCCTAATTGCTATTTATTTTAGTCATTCCTCATCTCCACACAGGCATTATGTGAAAAATGCATTCCAGGGCAACCCAAAGTTCTACATCTGCGTGGCTGTACTTAAAAGGAGAGAAGAAATGAGTGTAAACCAATCTCCCCAGCAAATACCAGTTTGGGATTGCTCCCTGTGCTGGGCAGGTGCACATCTAGATACAATTTCTGGCATCTATTTAAACTGAACAATGTGCACAACCAGATGATCCCAATGTAAATAATACATCCTGGTTGGTTTGTGCAAGCAGGAGTGCAAAGTGCTCGTTTAGGTTTGCTGCTGCATGGAAAATGTATGTTCTCTGTGCTCTTATTGCAAATAGAGATTTATGCTGCCTTGGTTTTACAGCGAACAAACCAACCCCTCACCTCTAACCCTCCCTCCAAGGAACCAGAAGAGAAGAAACCCTGCTCAGACGTGACCTTTGGATCCCAGGCCTCCCACGGGAAATGGCTGCTTCCTGCCCAGCTCCTGTCATCACACCACCAGCTCCCCAAAAGCCAGTTAACTAACTAAAATAAATGCATCCAGCTTTGCAACAACCTGCCTAGAAACACATGGCTTCTCCTAATGAGGATTTGGCTCAAAACTAGAGGAAGGAATTGTTTCAAGTGCTGATCACACTGAAGTTGTTTGCAAACAACTTCCCTGTCTATGGCTGCCACCGTTAGAGATGTCATCCACGGTCCTGTCTCCTCTAATTTCATAGAATGGTTTGGGCTGGAAGGGACCTTAAAGCTCATCCAATTCCAGCCCCTGCCACGGGCAGGGACACCTTCCACTAGAGCAGGTTGCTCCAACCTGGCCTTGAACACTGCCAGGGATGGGGCAACCACAGCTCCTCTGGGCACCCTGTGCCAGCGGCTCATCCTCATAGTGGAGAACATCAACTCAAGTCACACAATATAAAGGTGTCACCTTCAAGCCCCCAGCGTTAAAACATGTGGCTCTAATACCATTCATTTTTTAGGTCAAGATTTTAGGTTAGTTTTCGCATTTAATGATGTATGGGGAGAGTTGTTATAAACCATTATCCTCAAAACCACCTCTCCAGCCAGTGCACCTCAAATCACGGCATTAGGAGCAGCCCGTCTCGTATTGAAAGAGTAGAATGATTTTTATCTTTATTTGATATTCCATTTTTTGCTATTCTTCTTCCAGAAAGTTCAGTGTAAATATGAATAATCCTTCCTACCACTGCAGAGTAGTGATTACATTTCAAATAAAGTGGTTTTTACAACTAAAATACCAAGGACCAAAATGCTGAGTTGTAGTGTGTGGTTAAACCCATATGCCCTCAAGCTGTGGGTGGTTTTAGTTAATGAAAATCACAGGACACCAGGTTGGAAGAGACCTCAAGGATCATCTGCTCCAGCCTTTAAAATGTTTATACTTTAATACCTGTGCAATCCAAGTGGAAAAGCTGTTAGTAACTGTTGGAAGGGAATTGTGTCCGTTGCTCCCTTTAGCTCCTATTCCCTTCTGCTGTCAGCTTCCTGTGCCATTGGGTGATGGCTGTACTCATAGGATGCCCAGCTGATGTGGGGTGGTGGAAGGTGAGCCCAAACCAGCTCTGGTTTATATATATCTGGTTATACATAACCTGACTGTAACCTCTAGCTGGAAATTAAATGGTTTTGATCTGAAAAGCATCTGGAAATGAACCACACGCTCATCTAAATCACTCCCTTCTGTTTAGTCTTATAAGAACAAAAGGAAACGAGTATACAGTAAGTAGAAAAGGTGGTGATGGACAACATGAGCTAGTGGTGCCTCACACCATGGCAATTACTAAAGATCATGAAATGTAGTGTTTAATGATGTTTCAGGGAAGCACAAAGCTCTGTGCTGGATTCTGCTGCAAATGCTCCTCCTTACATGCCTGTGCTAGTTGAGCAGTTACTGTTTCTTTGACCCCTTTGCTGTACCAGGCTGCTGCCTTTCAGAAACAGCTGGGGCTGTTAAGAACCATTTCCAGTTCCACACAAGGTGGATCGTATGACTCGCACTTTATCACCCCTTGAGGCCATCTCAAGGACAAAGAAAAGAGATACACTCAAAACTAATGTTTTTATATGGGGGGAAGGCTCTCACCATCATCTCGAGTTGAACACGAGACCAGGCTCATTAGAACCTGAAGCCCTTCTGCTTCCTTCCTTCTTAATTTGCCATTTCAGATGTTGTCTGGGTGGAAGTAGATGTTCTCCAAGCAGCCTCAAGGGCTGGTGGTCCCTCACCCCACCACATATGGAGGGCACACTGTGGGTTTTGGCTTTCACAGCCTCTGGAGACAAAGATCCCTATTGACACATCCTGATACACATCTCTGCCCCTCAGCCTACACTGCCCCAAAGAAAGGCCACACTGTGGGCAGAGCTCTTGTGTGCCACCACCAGGGTCACACCCTCGCAAAAGCT
This sequence comes from Nestor notabilis, assembly GCF_000696875.1. NCBI lineage: Eukaryota > Metazoa > Chordata > Aves > Psittaciformes > Psittacidae > Nestor > Nestor notabilis. Next base: position 11,109 of record NW_009943641.1, read on the forward strand.
CTACATACTTGTGGAAATACTTAAGTTGTGTTGCTTTATAGTGAACTGTTACAGTGTAGGCACATCACTAACCTCCACTCGCCCCCAACAGCATCACAGCTACTACCCCAGAGCACCTTTTTGTTCTCCCTGAGCTGCCACGGGTATAACCTTGTGGAAAAAGTAAACTGCAGCCAACAAATAAAGCTGGAAAAGCAGAACAAACACACTCAGCTTGTAGACACTTCATTTACAGCATTCAGAGCTGACACAGGTGGAAGTTCCCAGAACAGCTGATTCACACACTCACCATAACACAGCCCATGTCAGCAGCAGTCTGGAATGTGACAGCACACTGAGAAGCCTTAAATGAGGATGGGTTTGCTTTTTGTATGGGAGGAAAAAGGACAGACTGGCTCCTAGATTACCTATACTATCAGGAATGGCTTTATGATTCATTTTCTTATAATGTGCCTTATATATATAATGATTCAATCAATTTGTATTCTCTCCACTACTTGCAGCAGGGGCTGTGCTGTGCAGAGGGAGAAACTGCAGAATTTAGTCCATTTACACCTGCAAATTACTATGCAATAAGTGGGGGTTTATTGAGGATTTTTATCCCTGAAGCACCCAGTACCTACTTTCAAAGCACAGTGTGACACCCTCAGGTTTTATTTCAGTAGAACCAAGAGCTTTTGGCTTTTCAGCCCTGTTAGAAACAGGTTGAGAGTCAAAAGGCCACAAGAGTGTTCAAATCAAATCACAGCTGATGACTACAGCAAAGGAAGATGCATCCTCCAGCAAGAACCTTTCCCTTCCCAAACATCACAGCCTCTGCCCCTGCACCCAGCATTAACTTTGCTGTGTCTGGTGCTTACAGAACTCCATCATTCCAAAAGTGCTGGCATTGAATAACACATAATACAAGAAAACCCAAAGCCTGTGGGTGAACCAAAGCTGCTAATGAATTACCATCCCAATGGGCTGCAGCACTTGGGTTTGGGGCTGAGCATTAGATCCTGGCCAGTGATGCTGCTGGAGGCCACGTGTCCTCCCCTCCAGCACCAGCTGAGAAACTGAGTGCTCAGCTCAGATCCAGAGCACACCTCATACTGACACACAGGCTTGGGCAGCAAACAGCAGTGGAGGACAGAGACCGACACCACAAGACAGTTTATGTCACAGAAACAATTCAGTGAGAACTTCAGAGCTACCAGTCAGGAGGTTCTACTTAATACTTAACCCACTTGCTCATGCTTTTTATGCTGGGAAACCTGTAAACTCAATGCCAGCAAACCACTTTGCTAACACAGCCAGGGGACTTCAGCCTTAACTCAAAATTTGGTCCTTTATTAGGGAGTTTAAGTTTACAAACGGTAACAAAAAGTATTACACTCCTGAAGACGACACCAAATCACATTTCCAAATGCTCTTCAAAACAGTCCTTCCTTTAAAACAGTCCTTGCTTACTTTGTGTTTCAATATGCATGGTGTGTTCCCTGATTTTCATTAGGAAACAGGAATTGTATTACACCACGAGCAGGTTTACCTGCAATGCCAGACACCGCTCATGGAGAATACTCTGTCCTTTCACAGTTTAGTCCTTGATCTTCACAGCTTCATTAACTGATTTTCTTCTGACTTCTACTATTTTTTGAGTCCCAGAGAATAACAACATTAAAATACACCAAAAATAATACAAAATGTAAGCAAGAGAGAACAGATACAGATAGAGGGAATAAATCCGGTAACCTCTGTGGGGGATGCACCGTGGCACTCATCAGAGACAGGACAGCCATGAGGGTTATGGACAGAAGGAACTGTAAGAGAAGGAATGATGCATTAGCTAATGGTGATTCAACACCTCAAGTGAGTAAGCTGTTACTCTACTATGTGGCTGCTGTGTATTCTTCAATCTATACTTGCAGTAAAACATTACAGCACATCTCTACACAGACACAGTGCAGCTTTCTGTGTTTGGAGCTGTATCATAGAATCCCAGGCTGGTTTAGGTTGGAAAGGACCAGTTCATCCAGTTCCAACCCTCTGCCACAGGCAGGGACACCTTCCACTAGAGCAGGTTGCTCCAAGCCCCTGTGTCCAACCTGGCCTTGAACACTGCCAGGGATGGGGCAGCCACAGCTTCTCTGGGCACCCTGTGCCAGCGCCTCAGCACCCTCACAGGGAAGAACGTGTACTTATGGACATAAAACTGGTTTATTCAACTACTTCAGGACCAGGAAAAGCTGCAGGGAAGAGCTGTGGGAATTAAAGTGACTTACCAGCGTCCTGACAATCTTGGGAAAGGATTTAAACCAAGAAACATATCCCTTCAGGGAAAGGGAGAACTGCTTCAGCTGCAGGTCCTCTGCTGACGTCTTCTCAAATATGGAAAAGGAAGTGGTGCAGACTGAGAGGAACGCCAGCATGGTCACAGTGTAGGCCAGCAGCAGGCCATCTTTCAGCAGCAGAGGCAGCATGCTGTTAAAAGAGAATTACCCTCAGAAGTGAGGGCAGATTTCAAGTTAGATTTCAAAGAATGTAAAGAGAAAAGGGAAAAGGAGACATTTATACTGGAACTGGGGAAAGAACATGGGGTTTAAATACTACTAGTAGCGTCCAACTCACCTGAACGTTGACACAAGTAAAAACCATGTGGCCATAAAAGGGATTTCATTTATGATTAAGCAGACTGGTCTAGAATGAAGAGAGGAGAAACATAAGCAAACTCTGAAGTGACAGCGCTTCACCCTCCACCCTTCACACGACTGCTGCACTCCCAGTCCTCCAGGAGGCCAGGCAGAGCTCTATTCCCCACTGGCACAGGCTTGGAAAACCCAGGAACAGGCAGCACCTGAAGTGCATCCTCTGCCAGAGCCTCTCCAAATCCTCCTTGATCAAACATTACCTTCAAGTACACATGGGACATCCAGCTCAACCTGCAACCACGCCGGGCAGCTGAGTAACACCTCTGCTTAGCACGGACCATCACCTCAACCAGCCCCAGGCAGGCAGCTCTGGCCTGCACCACATGGTGCTCCAGGACACACAGCCCAGAGATGGGAGGAGCAGGAGAGAGCAGCATGGCTCTATTTGCATGCTTTCACTTATGAGTTATTCAGAAAAGCAAATGTGTGGAGTTTTTACAATCAGATGTATTTGTAAGTGAGGAAGCAGCATGCAATAACAAGATGAGGAAAAGAAGATCAAAATATATCCCCAGAAAAATAATTTACTTACACTGACACTAGAAGAATAGATTTTTCATGTACTTGAAAGGAGAACAGGAAAAATGACAATGCACAACTAACCTTAGGAAAGCAAATCAGAGACACATTAGTCTATGTGACTGCAATGCAAAGGGATGCTTTAGTTTCTCTGCTGGCAGAGACTCGACAGGAATCTCTGAGCTAAATGATGTGTTTTTTCTAATTAACTGCTACATTTACTCCAGTGCCATTTCCAAGTGCTTCTGTCACCACCTCTACACACGGAAAACTACACTGTTTGAAAGTTTACTCAGGGTAGTCAAAAAGCACTTCACGTGAAGAGCCCTTGCTCTGCTTTACTGGCAAGAGCATCCCCAAACTGTGGGATACTCTGTTGTGTGGCAAACACAACATCCACACACATCAACACTGGCACAGCTCAGTCCTGGGGAGAACTACCCACCTTTCTGACAGAGAATTTTGCTTCTTGTCCTGACCAGCCAGGACACCCAAACACAACCCCCTCCCCCCCACCAAATAAAACACACACTAAACCAAACCAATTCTACGAATAGATAAATGTTAATTTTAAGGCAACGTTGTGATGAGCTCTCAAACTTTACTCACAGAAAATTAAAAAGAGAAATTATCTTTTAACTCTTGAAACCTTAGGACCAGCTCCATAGGATTTTGAGGTCAAGGAAAAACTGGGTTTTTCATGTAAGTCAGGTTAATGTGCTTAAGTTCAGTGATATATGAGTAAGTAAAGGCAAACATTTGGGAAAAGAGTATAATTCTCTTCTCAAACCCCTCATGAGCTCACACTGTCCATCTTGGGACTTCTGTTCTTGAATTTTGCAGCTGATGGAATAAAAAAAACTAGCACTTTGGAAGCTAAACAGTAAGAGACATTCCAACCCTATATGAGGCTTTAACACGTACAGAAGCTTTTAGAGACCCTTCAGAGGAAGATAATAAAAACAGAGCGTTAAATAATTGGGGCTCAGGGAGAAAGTCTGGATTTAAAAGACACATCAGGCCCCTGGACACATGGTAACACACCACTTTGTAAGTGGTCCCTTCAGCACCAGCGCAACGGCATTGAACGATACCACACTTCTCGTCACAGCAACTGTGAGTGGAACTGGTACTCACGGGTGGATCTAAACCAAGGAGCAGTAAAAAGCATGCACTTACCAAAGCAAACTTAAATCCTCGGATAGAAGGCTGGGCTGTGAGCTTTATACATGCAGGCAGCAGGCTCAGGAACGTTACAGCAAAACTGAAGAATTGTGTAAGAAAAACAGTTTTAATACATGAGTAGCTACATCCAGTCTCATCTGATCACTTCTGAAGATTATCTAAGCTTGGAATTCAGTTTTCATTTTCAGAAGTACAAAATGACCCAAAGAGGCTCCATCACAAGAGCACTGAGTGCTCTTCACTCACAGACATGCTTTTGAACAAGGAATAAAGCATTTATTAATGGCAGTCCTGGGGTAATTGTTGGCCTTGATGAATTGAAAGGTCTTTTCCAACCCAGCTGATTCTGTGCTTTCCATTAACATTTCTGACTCTGCAAGATCTAAACTCGAATCCTCTGTTTAGCCAGAAAACAGAACTGTGAACTCTGACTTCCAAGAGCACTAAGAAGGGGTTATTCTTTAAGGGGAAAGCATGGAGTTTTAACTGAGTTTTAACCAACCAAGTAGCTGAAACCACTATATAAACAAGCAGGATTTTTTTCAGTCATCAATATTCCTAACAGAACTTGGGGAACAGAATCACAGGATGGTTTGGGTTGGAAGGGAGCTTAAGATCATCCAATTCCAACCCCCCTGCCATGGGCAGGGACACCTCACACTAGACCATGTGTCCCAAGGCTCTGTCCCACCTGGCCTTGAACACTGCCAGGGATGGAGCATTATCACTTGGAGCAAGCATCACTTGGGAGGAAGGTACATACAGTAAAGAAAACATTTTTTCAAGATTTTAAACACCACTTCTCTTTCTTTGACAAAAATCACTCATTTTGCAAAATATAACACTAAAGCCACCAATAATAACCCTCCTAAAGCACTTCAGTTTTGTCTTACCTGAGTTTTAGTTGAGTTTGAGGTGATATTATATTCTTTATCTTTATAAGGACACTTAGACTGCACCAAATATTGGCTACTTTATCCTGGAAGAGGGAAAAATAAGGTAATTAATGATAGTTACATTCATTTAAAATTACATTTGTGACAACATTGGGCTTGGAATGTGGGGATTATTGGGGTTTACTACAATGGTGCAAAGAGACACTTGCAGATATGCTTAGATGTACTTTGTATTATTCTGATCTTCCAACATGGGAAGTTTCAAGAGTCTTAATTAAAACATGCTCTCAAGTAACCGAGAAACAGTTCTCCAGCACAAGAGATTGGCCCTGAACTCAGGAGATCACACACTTTGTGAGGATAAGGCTCTGAAACTACCTGTCCCTGAGTAAACACTGGTGTATATGAATCTCTGCTCAAATGTGAAGACATTCTGTACACTTCCCCGTCTCATGACGTACCTGGGTGCCTTTAGCCGTGCTTGCTGCCTGCTAGCAATGACAGAGTTAACCTCTAATAAATCAAGAGGTCTAAAGACATTAGCAGTTGTGCTAGGATCACTTTCAGAATTAAATCTGTAACTACAGCTCTCATGCTCCTGAAACTCATCCCGAAACAGCTGCTGGAGGCACAGCTGTGTAGACATAACACCGCGAAAGCTGCTCGCACCAACAACTGAGCCATCTTCCTCACATGCTCAGCAGCAATACAGAGTATGTGCCTCGAACCTGCTGAGGATTACAAGCCAACAGAGGGCTTGGCAGCACCAGCACACACACACACACGGGACGCCTACTTGGTAGCCAATACGGTTTTACAACCAGTAGCATTTGTTACTGCTGCTGTAAATGGGAACTGATTCAAAGAACCTGTTCCAGGCACCCCGGTGTAAATTTACTGCGCGTTGCTTACGTGGACAATTCCTCGGTTTATCTCGATCAGCATCCAGCAACTCACCCCCTGATCAGCTCAGGAAATATTTGGGCTAATATTAGACTAAAATCCTTCAGCTCTTTCCATCTCTGGTTATTGTCATTAGTTTTAAACTTGGTACTGAATAAGAAGCGTGGTGAACAAAACCAAATTCGAGATCATTCCTTAAGGAATAGGATCATTGTTGGGGTGTTTTGTTTTATTTTGGGGTTTTTTGGAGGATGGCCTTTTTTGGAGGGGTTGTTTGGGGTTTTGTTTTGTTGTTGGGTTGGTTTCTTGGGGGGTTTTGGGTTGTTGTTTGTTTTTAACTAAACTAGCAGAGAGTACACTGAGAACACTTCGATACCACTGCCTAATAAAATGCTGCCTTTGGTCCATTAGCATGAACATCTGAAGAAAGAAAAGTGCCCATTGTGATATTTATATCTAAAGAAGATTAAATGAAAATGTAAGGATTAATCAAGCTATGTAAACATTTGCTTAAATCCCTGAGACACCAAACCCTGGAAATTCAAAGTTTCATTTTACTGCTTAAACTTAAAGCTGAGAAACTGCTTTTTAAAGTGTAATATTAAGATTCGTGCCCTAACTAAGCAAAACAGCAACAATTCCCTGTTGCTGAGGACAGGAATCCCCTTTCCTTTATCAGCAGGACTCCCTAGTGCGGTGTTAGCATTAGGTGAATGAGGAATTGCTTTCCTGGATTAAGGCTGTGGTACTCGGCACCCTGCAGCATGCAAATCTCCATAGCCTGGGGAAAAGGAAAAGCAGAACTGGCCTAAAACGTCTGGAAAATAGTGGATTTTCAGTGCAAGTTGTAAAACGCACCCAAATCATTATTTTTAATTATTTGATTTGAACAATGAATCCTGTTCAGAAGAAGCTGAGCAGGCCCAAAGACAGAGCCTGAAGCTGTTGACTTTCAAGGTTACATCTTCTGACACTGTCAATTACTATGGAATCTATTTCTATGGAAAAATGTATGGATTGAAGTATGGGTTTGATGATGGGATAAGTGTTGTCTACTCATATAATATCCTGGAAGATGCCAGCTGAGCTGGGGTTAAATACTGGATTAAATAACTGGCAAGAAATGACTGCTGAAGAAGCCAGCTCAAATTACTAGTTCTGTGGTGTGTCTCCCACATGAAATCCCTAAAGGTCACGCTGAAGGTTTCTCAAGGGATCTAAGAATACAGAACATTTACAGTGGGGTGGGGGAGAAGAAAACATGCATGCCTCAAACAAGCCTCGGTCAAGTACTTGCATGATTTGTTCCATGTCGGTACAGAACGGGAGCCAGCAGACAGCGAAGGAAACCACCACTGTCCCTGCTATCTTAGTTAGCAATACTAATCTGCAAGCAAGAGAAACACATCAGAAAAGATTAATCCACCTACTGGTGACACAAGCCAGGTCTGAGTTTACAGCACAAACCTTTTACAGCAAGAGATACAGAACTGAAGGTAACAAATCTAAACAAGGAGCCACCAGCACCATAGAAAAAGTTCATTGTCCCCAGGTTAGTGAGAACTCCATGAGAACCACAGAGTTACTACTGACACTCTAATCTGCTTGCCTGCAGCAGCCCAGATTTAATTTAGCTTACAGCATGAAGAGCGCTAAAGACACCTGAACAGATTTTGCTGTTTGTTCAATGGAAATACTTAATGTAGATCTCAACAAGAAATATCTATCTTGCAGGAGAAGAATACATTACAAGAAGGAAAGTATCTTCCACCAGAAATTAATTCAGAGATGCTCACATGCAAACAAGGAGAATGACATTCTCAATGTCAAGAGAAAGGTACACTGGTTTAAGTCACTTACCCCTTTCCTTTCAGTCCCTTCTTGAAGCACTTGCCAAGCAAGTAGCAAAAAAAGGGCAGGGAATGGTAGAGTTCCATTTGCTTGTAATTCAAGGCCAAGCAAAAGGCCACTGACCCCAGAAGGTCCCAGTCGTAAGACAAATACAGAACACCCCACAAGGCAAGGCCCAGGCTCACTGAGTTGTATATGGTTTTTTATGTCAAGGACAAGGTACACATCTTCATAGTGGAAGGCAGTAATGAATGTCCAGAGGGATGAGCGTAAAATAGCACACAAAGTTCTTTCAAGTTAGTTTTAAAAGCACATTGCCAGTTGTAACTATGTTATTCACAGACAGAAGGAACTGTACATCTATTTAAAGTGTAATTTTTAGATATTCAAAGCCTGCATGGGCAAATTTGAGTACAAATAGTGAGTGTGTTAATTATACAGGCACAGGGCTGGAACAGAGCATGCGAGACCCTGCAGCGCATCTGCTTCCACACAGCATCTGCTGCACCTGCATCACCCAGACATGAGGTTTATGGAACCTTTTCTTAAGGATTTAATGCTGCAGATTCCACAACATCCACAGTAAACCTGTTCCAGATTTCACTGCAGTTATGGTTCAGAGATTTTTTCCATGTATTTAAAAGAAAATCCCAAATAGTCCCTATGGTGACTCAGGGATGTTACTTCTTGCTCTATCCAACATGGAACACACAGAACAGATTATTGCCTTCCTCTCTGTACATGCTAGAAAACTAATCCTGTGCCACCTTCTGACCACCAGCTTCTCTCTAAGAGGAACTGCATCCATTCCCATCTCTATCCGTTTAAGCATCCTTGGTACAGATGATCTGTATCTTTAAAGAGTGAGGCCAAAAATGTGATTTCAACAGCCCTGAACTGTAACTCAAATACTTAATTGCATTATGAACTCTTTTCCTTTGAAATCCACATTCTAACATATGCTACCTTCCAAGTTCACCATGCATTCTCTTAGAAAACCAGAAATTAGTAAATTACTTGATTGTCAAGACTTGATTTAGTAGACACAGAGATTCAGCATCTCCTTGGAGATTCACACGAAGTGAATCCAGTCTCAACTAACAGTAAAGGTAAGAGAATGGCACATTTTACAGAAGTGAACATTTTACACAGTACACCTGACAAATTCCTCTGCCACCTCAAGAAGATCTAAGGTGATTCTCTCTCCGAACACAAACCACAGGAGCACAAGCCATCATTCTTTCCACTGTCATAGTGTTGTCACTATCATACCACTGATGCTTTCTGCAATAAAGTGACTGACAAACATGAGCTTGAGGCACAGGAAGAATGCTATTCATGTTTGATGTGTCCCAGTTTCAACTGTTTATCCCCAGTGTATTTTAGACTTACAGTTTTCTTTATCATCTCTGCTTTGGGGTAGGCAGAAGCCTCTCAGATGACTTTGTACACAGAAGTAACCTCCCGCCCAACTACTAAAAGAACAGTGTTACTTTGTCAATTGAAAGGAATTTCACTGCAGAAGAAGGATACTGAAAGTGTCCATGGTCAATAAGAATGAGGCCTGGATAAAGCAGTATGCAGAGAGCACTGGAGACCTGGGAAAAAGGACCAAAAATAAAGAAGAGAGGGGAAATTATTTCTAAGTTAGAAATCAGACAGAGAGACTTGTACTACTGCTCCAGTACAAAAATCTGCCCCTCCATGGTGCATCCTGTATGTAGGAATCTGATTTTCTACAAGTGATATTCTGAGGAATAAAAAAGGAATAAAGATTTCCCATCAGTGAGAAAATATGGGATGGAGACCAGGCTGCCCTTTGCCAACCAGCTCAGAGACCACCCACACCCACCTAAAACCTTGGAACCACTCCAAAAACCCGAAGACTTATTATTCCAGAATGTTTGGGTTCTGCCATAAGGAGTGTGCAAGACAAAGCAGTTCCTAGATTCCCCCATCTTGGGTTTACTACCCAAGTAACAAATTCACAAAGAAACACAATTCAGGAGTTCATGGCTACTAAACTTCAGAGCATCTTCTTATTGAAAGCATCACATTAATTGCTGTCAGGTAAGTTAATGGCTTTATCTTGTTAACTGAAAAGCCTTTAGTATGAGATGTAATGATTGCCATCAGTTTTATGTCAATCGAAGCCACCCCAGTGTCCTATACATTAATTCACTCTCATACTGTTACATTTCTCCCCTGTTTCAACAGTATGTTATCTTTGTTTCTTCATTTACACACACACCAGACACTTGCCTTCTTTTTAGTCGATGTTTCTTTCAAGGAAAAACAATACAAGATAACTGCAGGAATATAAACCAGCAAATCAGCAACAATCACTGAAAAATAAAGATCAACTTTATGTTAGAACCCTCCCACATACCTCATTTAATGCTATTCAAGTCACACATTTTCATGTGGATTGTGAATCTTTGACTCTGCTTATGGTTTTAACTTCTGAATGCTCCCAACCTTGGTTGTATTTGGTGTTAAAAATCCCTCGGATGATCATAACTGCACAGGGTTGGGGTGAGACTAGCTGCCTGCCTTTTGAATGTGGGGTTTGCCTCTGTACCCTCACTGAAAACTTCACTTTAGTCATTCAATTCAACTGAATTTCAGAAGTCACAGGACTATAGTTTCAGCTGAATAAGCTTTTCTGTTGTCTTACATTGTGTTACAGTATGGCTTTTTGTTATAGATAGCTCCAGTTGGCAGTTACACCAAAGCTCTTTTCTGCAATTGTTTAGGGAACAATGAAAACATATAGGCAAATAAACACTAAAATATCAGAAAGTTCTTCATCACAATAAACTGGGGAGTTCCACTTCAAAGGACAAAAAGAAAGGGGTGTACAGAATTTGATCTTGTTAATGTCTTGAACGCTATCATTTCTGATGTCCAAAAGCTGCTGCTTCCATGCGTTCAGCTGTTTTGGCTTCTGGCACAGCCTCAGTCAATAAGGGAGCACACTCTAGTTCCTCACATGCCGAAATGAGAGAAGGCATTCTTCATTCTCCAAAGAAATCAACTACAGCTAGATCCAGTCAAGTTGTTTGATGAAACAGATAGTCTGGAGACACAACTAAGAAGCTCTAAGTTATAACTATCTCCAGTCTGTGTGATGTGGATAAACAGTCTAAAACTAGTTATTTGGCTTTCAACATCTGCCTACAGCAAGTATTTGTAAGAGGGTAGATGAAAGAACCAGTAGGTTCACCTGACTAGAAATGTGTCAACTCCTGCTCGTGCTTAAACCACCAGATGAATTCTCTGAGTGTTGTCTTAAGAGCCTGAGAAGAAGAGTCAGGTTATTTCTATGCACCAGTTTTGGGAAACACACAGTTATTTCAAGAGGGAAAGTATAATTTGCCCCTTCTCAGTCATGGGATTTGGAAGAAAACGTTTAAAACTATCAGTTATTCAGTGCTGAAGCCACAATTAAACAAATAAACCCAAGGCATTAGCAAAACAAATCCACTGACACTTAAAACAAAGGTGTGATGCCAAGAGCTGACACCAACAACTCTGAATTATTTTAATGCATTCTTCTAATGGCTATTGTTAAAAAGTGTTTATCAGCTCTCCTGGATCCATCAGTGGTTTGTCAAGTGAGCTGATTTCAAAACTAATAAAGACCATTTCAAGGGTAATTAAGTTCTAGTGATTTTTATTTCTTTTCAATTCAATCAATTCCTAACACCAGACTGAGGTTTGTGAAGTACTGAAAAGCTACTGATGAACAACAGATTCTGCTGTTGCAATCAGAAAGCATTTTGTGCAATTCCAGTATTACATAAAGCAAGAGAAACCCTTAAAATGAAAGAAAATAGCAACAGGATAACACAGCATCTGCCATTGCTTAGAGAACAGGAGCTCACAGGCCACATCACTTGCTGACCCACTGATAGAGCTACTGAATTAAATTATCCACATACATTTTTTCAGCACTTGTTTTAACCTTTTCTTTGTAGCTCAAAACAACCAACTGGTCAGAAAAGTGACCGCAGGAAAATGAAGTTTAGGATAAAAGTGGTAAAATACATTTTTACCTTTAACAGAAGTTTATGTCTAAAAAGTGGTAACTCTGAAAGTGACATCTTTAAAAATATCAAGTATCTCTCCCTTTCAGTTAAAGCACACAGCTCATAATAAACACCTCCAACACCTCAAGAGGTTGTTAATGCCAGTCTGCATATAAAATAACTCCACAATGAAAACCAAGCTAAGCTGAAAATGAAAAGCACGTTTATCAGAATGGAAGGAAAAGCAACAATACTATGTTCAAAGTTAAAAATGGGTCTATGCTACAAAAATGTGGCTTTGTCTTAAGAGTTTTTATCAATTGGGTTAAAAACTTGTTTGTGTATTTTATCAGCTTCACAAATAATGGCAGAAGAGAAAAGAACGCAGGAGTTTGGTTCACAAATGGAGCTGCAAGGCTACCCAAGTCCAAGAACTGGGAATAAACTGGTAAAGACAGAGAAGCTGCATGACATTAAACATGCTAAATTAGTAAGCAAGACAATCTGTACCATCATCCTGAGGAAATATAATTTTCCTACCTGTTGTACGCATAAATAACTTATGTGGCTGACTCTCATACCCCCGAGATGTGTGCAGAGCAATCCAATCAGGATTTATTAACTTTGCACTGTAAAACAAAGTACAGACACATCAAAATGTAGACAGTTCTCATTTCCCTTTACACTCCTCTCAGCAATAAAGATGACACGCACAGGAGCATATTCCAAGAATTAAGATGAATGGAGAAGGAATATTTCAAAGAGCAATAGTGATCGGTGAAAGATTTCCCTTACGGCTACAACAGTTTATGCTATAGACTTTAGCTACTATTTCACAATTAAAAAGAAATGATCTTTGCAAACAGTAAGACTGGAATACAATATTTATTAGGACGAGATAACCACCTTCAGTCTAGTTCCACTGACTTTTAAGAAAACAATTGTAAATACCTTTCATGCTTAAGTATTAAATATAAACCATTTACAGTTCACATAGATGCCCCACATAACTCAGCCTGTGCACTTTAACCTACATTCTTATTCCATAAGTCCCATTCCAACAGCAGTAAAGCCCTTGTGGAAAAAGTATTCCAATAACAGAATTCTATTTACATGATATCCAGTCATCAAATGTCACTTGGGCTCTCAGCACATGAGAGCTTTCCCATGAGATGCACCCAATTCCTACAGCACTTTTCTCTGTGCATCACCGATCCAACAGGGGCTTCTATGGAAAGATAAATGTCTAAGTCACATCTAAGCCTGCTAAAGTTTACAGACCTGGCAAAAAGAATGTAACTCTTCAGTTCCCCTTGAGATAATTACAAGACAGAAAAACAGCAGTATTAGTTTTAAGCAATAGGGATACATATAACATCTATTTCCCTAACTTTAAGGTAGAAAACAACACTCTCCATTTCATCAGCTGCCCAGATTGGTAGTTTTTAGCTACTGGTTTTTCCTCAGTAGAGAAAGACACAGAAAAGGAAGGGAAAGGGGGTTAGAGAGATGAATTTGGTATTTCATGAAGTATTTTGAATCATGAACTTACATGTAAGCACACACAAGACTGTGGTAGGCAGTAAGAGGTGGATAATCCAGGCCCCAGTACAGCAGGTTGTTATCACTTGTATTGAAGTACCTAAAATAATAATAATAATAATAATAA
>NW_009943642.1:0-5255 GCF_000696875.1 Nestor notabilis
GCGGGGCTGGCCTCACAGCGGGGCTGGGGTACGCCAGAGAAGATGCAGTCAAAAGAACCGGAGCGGGAGCAGCCTCCCTCCTGGGGATCTGCACGGGGCCCGCAGTGCTGTGGAGGAAGGACCACGGCCACGTCTGGATGGGCAGGAGGGAAGTGGCCACAGGCGAAGGCTCCCTTTCTGCCACGTAATTATTCAGGTGGGAGAGGAGGCGCAGCCGGATGGGGTCAGCAGCATTTTGACCCTCAAGGATGCCCAGGTACCTGACAACTTCAGTGAGGCATTCACGGAAGCCAATGCTCCTGTAATCCACAGCCAGAGCTCGAGCATCTAAGAAGCCTGTAGGGAGAGGACACAGTGACGATAAGTCCATGCGGAGCTCAGGAATGTGCTTGGATTTCACTACCCTCTCTAACACACTGTGTATTTCACTTGAGGCACTTTGCTGCCGGGCGATATTCCTGACGCAGACAGCCAAGTGGGTGTCCAGGACTGGACGTTTGCATGCATGAGAATAGCATCTGTGGTTATCTCATCGGGATAGAACTGCCAAGGTCATGAAGCCTCTTACTCCAGCATGTGAGACAAGTAGGAGGTTTCATTAACTGTGCTCAGGAAGGAAGAAATTTTTCCTTTTGGATTCTATCAGTTATTGCTGCTGGAGACTTGTCTGTGGGCCAGATGGGCACTGGGTCCCTCTTTGCAGATTGACCATCCTTGGTCCTGCAGACCGGTGGGACGCTGGGTCTCCCCATGCTCAGCTTAGCACCGTTTTCCTCTGCCTGGCTCCCAATTTTTATCCTTCATTTAAGCACATATCCGGCTGAAGGACACGGGACAGTGGCAGAACCAAAACCACTGGGCCAAGAAAGCTCAAAGCCACAGAAATCAACAGGATAAAATGCAACCCATGGCTGGTTTTTAGGCTTCTGCTCCCTACTTGCAGCTCCATAAGACAATCAGCAATAAAGCAGAGAATGTCACAGCACAGTGAAGCTCTTGGACCACTTTGCTTGACAGGGTCTCTCATGACAATACAGCCCTTTGTTGCAGTGCAGTCAAACTGAATATCTAAACAAATGTTCCAGACCAAGTTACAGCTCTGAACCAAAGCCTGGATGCCAGCAGTGTCCTCAGCAAGCCAAAACCGGGTGGTAAGCAAGCCAGAGGCTTCTTTACTGGAGCTGTGATCTCCATCCTGTTAACTGGAACAGGACAGAGGGTCTGTACTGAGGTCTCGGTACAAATAAGACCTTTGTTGAATTTTGCACAGGGCTCCCTCTCTCTTCTTGTAACAACCAAGAGACACACACAAAAAAGAACAGAGAGGGAAAAAAGCCTTGTTTATTTGCAGAGTCCCCATGCAGAATCCAGCCTCTGCAGGAAACGTATCCCAGGGAGGAGGTAAAGAGCTCAATACCACTTGCCTGGGAGCTGAGCAGGACCAGGCACGTCTCTGGCTGCACAGCTTTTAGCAGGGTGTGTGACAACGACAATAGTGACATCCCCATGGGTCTGTGGGATTTGCCATCTCATATACCACTGTCTGCCAAATGGATGCATGGAAACATCCCTCAAAGGGCATTTCCCTTGGGAAGCAGACAGGGCAGCAGTCAGTTTGGTGCTGGTGTCAGCAGGGCATGGCAGCATCAAGATACTGCTTGGTGCCCAGGCTGATGGGGAATTTCCCTTCCAGTTTTCACCTTCACCTCTCACATGTGCAGTTCTTACCTGCTCCTCCAGTGGCATGAAGCATTTTTAAGTGATCTACTGTCATTTGTAGAATTTCTGCCTTCTCCAGCTTGGAAGACCCCTGTGCATTGGGAGCAGGAAAAAGAGCAATTCATCATTTTATGGGCTGGGGTTTTGTGCCTCTCAGGAGCTGCCCAATGACCTCCCCCCTCCAAAACCTTCCTGAAACCCCGAAGCACCCAGACGGAGCAGAGGATCCATCCAGGACACTGGCTCTGGTTTTTGCATCCTTCCCAAGGTGCCCAGATGCAAATTGAAAAAGCCCATTTCTGTGCATCTTCATATCTGGTTTAACCAAAACACTTCCTGGATTGACTTTAGCCTCCCCAGGGCTCCTGAATATTTGGGAATATTGTTTTACCACCCAGTTTCACCACCTACTTAGTCCCTGAAGTGATGATGATAAGACAGCCCGGATGGGAGGAAGGGTGGGAATCATGGACACACTCACCTGCTTCTCGAAGGCAGTGGGCACCAGGCGCCGCAGCTCCGAGAGGCTGCTGTTGATCCGGTCCCGGCGCCGCTTCTCAATGATCTGCAGGAGATTCCCAAGGGGAGAGAAGAAACCAGAGTCATTTATGGCCACAGCTTCACAGCTTATAAACTGCTAAGGCAGGTTGGGAGAGGGCCATATAAGTAAGTGGGTTTGGCGCAAAAGCTGAACACAGCAACGTTGACTGGTGTGAAAACCCCAGTGAAACCGTGCTCCTCCATCCCATCCCCACCCTTTCCTGCCAAATCTGAGGCCAAACTTCTGCAAAATACATCTCCAGTTGGTTGTGGGGAGAGTTCTGCAGGAGATGGAGCAGAGAACACTGTGAAGTTCTTTTTCCACCATGTCCTCACGGTAAGGACATGCCCACAGCACCCCACTGCATGCAGAGGATGTGACAAAGAGCCCTTGCAAACAGCCTGACTCCCCCGGGAGACACAGCACAGCCACTCTGAGCAACATAAATGAGACTCACCCCTCTCCTCTTCTTCCTGGCTTGTATCTGGGACGTCGTAGTGGGAGACACAGACCTGGAAACATGGCTGGAAGGGAAGAAGAGGCAATCATTTCTCATGCTAGCTGGAGAGGAACCTCCATTGCACATGTGCTTTACAGACATTTGCCATCTGCAGTTTCCCCCCTCCCTGGATAACGTCTTCTGTGGTTCCCATCTTATTTTTACCCACAACACAGAGCTCAGGAATTGGGGATGGGGAGCCAAGCAGAGACTCAAGTCCCACTCCGAGTCTCCCACCAGCCTGGGACAGATTTCTGCACCAAACGGTCCATGTGCTACCAGGCACCCGTCTCCCTCGATCTCAACCCATGCCAGCATCTCCATGGGGCTGGAAAAGCAGTGATCCAAGCTCTGGAGTCGTGGCCTTTTCCTTCTCCATGTGTGAACCTCCCCGCTCTCGTGTCTGAGCCTGCCCTGTCTGCAGGGCTTTGCCTCTTGGAGCTGTGATAGCACCACCTCGTCCCTGAGCTCCCACCCAGGGGCAGTGAAGGGCTGGCTGCTCCTCAGGGTGAGGCTAACAGCAGCATTGATGCGGTTTCTGAGGGCTTCCTGGAGAGTCACTTCACAAAACACAGGGTTTAGAGCAGGCTGCAATGTTCTGAATGCACCGGGGATGTTCTGGATAACCCCCAGTCCGGCAGACAGGAGCCAGGAGCTGGGCAGGGGAGCACCCAGCAGGAGGTGATGGAGCGGGGACCCTGCCTGCTGGCCGACAACTCTGCTTGAGGGACATGGGGGGAACAGGCTAAGAAGGGCTCCCACAAACCATCTTGTGCCTGGTGGGCAAGGGTGAGGTTAGAGACAACAAAGGTCAGCACTAGACGTGCACAGAGAGACTAAGTTCAATCCCCAGGTCCCTGCGGAGGTGAAGATGCCACAATGATGGATAACCCAGCGTGGGAAACTCCTTGGAGCAAAGCCTCTCTGCCTGGGGGGAGGCTGCCCAGGGCCACCTTCCATCTCCACAGGCAGAGTTTCTCCCTCTGGAAAGCTCTACTGGCTTAGGGCTGTTTTGTGCCCTATGGAACCTGGTGCAGGGATGTTAACAGCAACTGCGGCCAGCCCCGTGCTGCCGAGGGACCACGCGGGACATGGATCTGGGAAGGGGCATTTTAACAGCAGCCTATTAAAGATGTTTCTGCAGTGACAGAGCTGTCTGAACAGCATGCCAAAAACCAGACCCAGCTCAGCACATTAGAAACAGGTTCTGGTGGGCCCAAGCGAGGTGCTTTCAGAGGTGGTTTTACACACTCAGATGAAGTAACATGTTCTTCACTCCCCTCCAAGGGCACCTATCTGAATGGCTGCTGGGTGGGCTTTCCCTGGGCATAGGTGCTGGCTGGTTCCAACAAGCACCAACACGTGTTGCCAATATACATAAACACACATAGGATGAGCATGAATGATGTAAAAACAAGGCTCTGGGGCATGATACGTGCCAGGGGTCGATACCGAAGCCTCCCAGGACACAGGAATGTGGAACATGCACTCAAGGAGCTGTAACAGGGAGTCCTGAAACTCTCCTTGCAGAGCTGTCTGAACGTGCTGCTGTGAGCTGCGGCTCCAGATGTGGATATAAAGACCAAGCTCACTGCAAAATATGCTTTCAAAATATGCTTGACAGATTTGAGCCACATAAAAGACACCCTCACAATGTTCTCTGATGATTAGAATTACTGTGTTGCTCTCTGCTCGCTTTTATAACTTACAGCACAACTTTGGCTGTTGATTCAAAACAAGAAGGAAAACCCCAAAGAACCCAGCCCTGTCAGGGCAGGAACAGCTCTTTCAGCTGTGTGTTGGTGTGACACGAGCAGTGGTACACACATACACCAGGTCACAGTGCTGCCTGGTTCCATGACTTGAGAAGATAAACGTCTTAGCAGCACCAGAGAGCTCAACAGTTCATCATTCCCATTCACTGAAACATGACAATTCCTCTGCTCCATCCGTCAGGTACTGTAGACTCAGTGCTGCACTGATGTGAAGAGGTGGGATGTAGTTCACATGCAGCAGGGAGGTAGCTTAAACATTGATGTACTTGGAAACTGCCTAAGGGGTCAGTGAATCGCTGCAGGACGCTGCTTCTCAGACTCTGCCACGAGTGCATCAGCGAGAAGCAGACTCCTGAATTTAGTCCCATGAGAACGGGAGCTTGGCACTGGGCAGGGCGACTTCCCTGCTTGGGATACCAAGCAGCAAAAGGGAATGAATTAACCTGGGACTCACTGGACACGAAGGGAGGGAGGGAAACACTTGGCTACTGAAAGAGGAGTTCTAAAGCAGCTGAGTTTTGGAGCAGAACAGGTCGCAGAGCCTTTCCTTCATCCCCAGCACCGGCTGTGTGCTCAGAGCCCGGGCACGGCTGGCACAGCGTGGGAAGCTGAGCTGCTGGGGATGCCCTTTGCCAGGGGAGCTGGCGAAGCAGGAGGACATGGCCTGGGAACCACGCAGGGGTCCTGTGCTCGCTATTTCCTCACTATCTCCCCGAGCTGC
>NW_009943642.1:5286-5559 GCF_000696875.1 Nestor notabilis
CCGAGCTTCAAACCCCCAGAGCCGAAACCACGGCTCAGCAGCGATGGGACAGAGACTGCGGCGCTGGAAGCGCGGCTCAAAGCCGGGCAGCTCTCCCCAGCCGGGCTCCCTCTTAATTAAGATCAAAGCCCCAACTGGTGCATTACAAATGCATCCCCAGAGCTGAAGCGTTTCTCACGCAAGACCTCCCGGATTCCTCCGCGCTCCCTGCGAGCCCGTGGACCGCTGGGGCTGCAGCAGCACCCGGTGGGTGCCTCTGCCCTGGGTGTCGCT
>NW_009943643.1:0-9291 GCF_000696875.1 Nestor notabilis
AAGGCGTCCTCTCTGGAGATACCTCGGCAATGATGTCTCACCTGATTTCTGCCAAACATGATAGAAATGTTAAGGTGTCAAAAACGAGTTTCATAAATATCAGTGACCATATAAAGGAGAAAGATCCAAATTGTAGTGCCTCCTTTGAAAACCTGGCAGGCAGAACTGGACAAACATATGTGCACTGAACAGACAGCAGCATACATATGGAGAGCCCAGCTCTCAGGCTGGGCACATAGGTGAACACAGGGATTATACGTTAGGCAGAAAAAATGCATGCAGCAGGTTCACCTTCGCTCTCTCTCTGCTTCCCATGCGCACTTAACATACCACCAACCCTGAATTTTGCCCTTAATGTTGCTAACATTGTCAATGTCTATCTTGCATTGAAAAGGAAAATAGAAATATTTCCACTTTATTTTTCAATACGTCTGTGATGATGAAAAAGTTCAGCAAATGCCATCAGAAGAGAACTGATATTGTCAAAGATTTCAGTTTTACTAATGGTGATAAATTATTAATTTATCTTTTTCATTCGAAGTATTCCTTTATTACAGAAAACATTTGCAAAGTATGAATGTGGTTCTTATGGTTTCAAACTTAGCTTCCATGTTGACCTTTCCTCCTAATTTGTTTGCCATATACTAATAATATTGGTAACAAAAGTATAGAAGGTACCTGATAGGTAAAGTTATTATTGTTATAATTGAAAAATCCTAAATGAAACTTTACAACTGATGCAGAAAATCAAAAAAACTATGCCTGCTTGTTGGCTTGTCTTTTTTTTTTTTTTTTTCACATCAGTGTAAATCATATGACAATATAGAAAAAAAGATAGTTCAGAAAAAGGAAACTCAGAACAAATATTTGAACTATCAGTATTTACCAACGTGTCTTGGTTATTCCACCTGTAATATTTTGCAGGATTTAAAAAATTTTTTTCAGGGATAAAACTAGGGATATGAAGATAGTAATTTTCTGAAATTTAAAAATCTGCATAAACATATAGTTCAGGAAAATTCATTACATAAATACATTACATTCTTGAAAATATTTGTATATATTACTTATAAGAATTATTTGGAATAAAAATCAAATTATGGGAAATTGGTGGTAAAATGGTAATACCCATTAAATGCTATTCTGATAGGGAATGTAAATAATTAGATACTGCTGACAAGGTACTGCAATACCTTGTATCTGGGTTTTAATAAGATTTTTTTGATTGATTGTATCTTGACTTTTTGCATTGGTCTGACATATTTTTTTTTTTTTTTTTTGTCATTTACGTCCTCTCTAAAACCCCATTATTTAAATAGAAACAATTGTGCACACGTCTGCGTGATTGCATTCAGGTGTGTATAATGGGCATTGGACAATCATGTACTTGAAATGTTTACTTACAACATCTTAATGTCACGTGGGTTAATGACTTTGTCATTAACAGCAAGGACAGCAGCTGCAGTCATATAATCTGTGCTGCTTTTTAGACAGAAATATGTATCAAGGTTATTTTCCTTCCAGGTCTTTTAACTTTAACTAACTTCTGACTGTTGTCATATATGACACATCAACTTAATTTCTCAAGAATTTAGCAAAGAGGTTGCATAGCTTTAAAAAAACTTCACATTCTATAGTTTGTATGCTTAATGCTCATAAAGTATAGCAAATGGGGGGGTGGGGGAAGGGGGAGAAGTTTCCTTTATTTAGTGGTCTTATGTTTGGGTAATCTCACTAAAGGTTAATCATAGGAAGGATCAGTGGAGAACTAACAGGTGAAGGAACCCTGGGAACAGTCAGTGGGAGTATACTAGCTCAGCTAGTCCTGCGACTATTGAAAGGTGATCACTGGATCATTTTCTCTGGTGTGAAGCCCACAAATGAGTCAGCTAAAGAAATTTCCCAGAAAACTGTGCTAACTATACTAACATCTCAATGTCAAAGAGGTGATGCTATATGTGTCAGGGAGCAGCAGAAGTGGGTTACTCCACAGAGCAATGCAAGTCAGGAGCTGATAGTGACAGCAAGAAAGTCAGAGCCCTGACAAAGATCCAGGAACTGAAAAAGAGCAGGTCTGTTATTGGAAACCAGGTTACCTTAAACATGGGAAACTAAATTCTAGGAGAGGCAGAAAAGGTTGTAAAATGTCTTGATG
The DNA here is from genome assembly GCF_000696875.1 of Nestor notabilis. Classification (NCBI taxonomy): domain Eukaryota; kingdom Metazoa; phylum Chordata; class Aves; order Psittaciformes; family Psittacidae; genus Nestor; species Nestor notabilis. Next base: position 2,156 of record NW_009943643.1, read on the forward strand.
CACTTGGGTGTCTTAGAGTAGGTAAGTTGTGAAGTAAAGCAGATTTTATACAGTAAATAGTTTATTTTGCATCTTCCATCACTTCTAATATTTTTATTTGAACACTTCCAGAGACAGGGGGTCCACAACTTCTCTGGGCAACTTGTTCCAGTGCCTCACCACTCTCACAGTCAAAAACTTCCTAATATCTAATCTAAACCCACACAGTTTCAGTGTAAAGTCATTCCCCCTTGTCCTATCACTCCAGGCCCTTGTAAAAAGTGCCTCTCAAGGTTTCTTGTAGGTCACCTCCAGATATTGAAAGGCTGCTCTAAGGTCTCCCTGGAGCCTTTTTGTCTCCAAACTGAACAATCCCAACTCTCTTAGCCTCTCTCTATAGGACAGGTCCTCCAGCCCTCTGATCATTCTTGGCCTTCCTCTGGACCTGCTCTAACACATCCCTGTTCTTGACATCCCTAGCCAGATTTAATTACATGAGGGCTTTAGCTTTCCTAATCTGATCATTGGCTGCTTGGACAACTTCTCTGTATTCCTCCCAGGTTACCTGTTCTTGTTTCCACCCTCTTCATTTCTGTGTCTGAATTCATCCACAAGCTCCTTGTTCATTCACGCAGGCCTGCTGGAATTTTTGCCTGACTTCTTTTTCGGGATGCATCACTCCTGAGCTTGGAATAGGTGATCCTTGAATATTAACCAGCTGTATTGGGTCCCTCTTTCCTCCAGAGCTTTATCCCATGGGACTTTTCCAGGCAGATCTTTGAAGATGCCAAAGTCTGGTCTTCTCAAGTTCAGGGTAGTGAGCTTGTTGTGTGCCCTTCTGGCTAACCTAAGGATCTTGAACTCCACCATTTCATGGTCAGTGCCATCCTTAAGATTACAAATAAGTATCAGTATAGACCTGCTATTGCCAATTAGAATAAAGGCCTGCTTGCAGTTGTGGAAACTGCTGAATAGACATTGGAACAAGGGAGTCACTCACACAAAGAAAAAAAGGAAGAACTTTTACTCCTTATTCTTTAATAAAAGGGTGAGAAGATAATCCAATCCTCCACATTGTATTTCTTGCTTGTTTCAAAACAGTTGTATTTTTTATTGTGTGTCACTTGAAAAGTATGCATGATGTATTTCAAATCAATCAAGTTGCATATCAGTTGAATACTTCGGGGACTGTGGTAGCTTTTTGCATAGAAACATTCAGCTGAAAACTATATGTCATTTCCTATAAACAACAGTATGGTGTTATGTTCATGGCAAGCATTTCAAAATGACATCTGAAGGTGCATAAAATGAGTATCTTAGTGCAATTTAAATAATTCGCCAACTTTAAATCATATGTATAAAAAAGAATAGTTAACGACTTACAAATCAATAACAAAGTGAGTGATAAATTTAGAGTGGAGTAGAAAACCCATCAAACTCAAATCTGTAAGTGACAATCCAGGGCTATAAATATTAAGCTCAAATAACCAGAACTAACAATATCAAAAAGTGATTATGGCTGACAGTGTGATCAGAAACACTGCAGATCTCATTAGAAATATTAATCTGTGTATGCAGTACGTGTTATAAGTCTACTGCACCTTTCAAATATGAACCTTACATACGAAACAGCATCTTTCAAGGCTATTTTTGTGCTACTCAGGTTCTGTCAATATCACATATAACTATATTCAAGGTTGAATTTGCTGGCATTTATTTTGTTCTTTACATCTCTTCACATTTCATAAAGAGAATGGCATACGGTTCTAACAACTTGTCCCAGAGGCAAGAGCATAAAGAAGGTCATAAGAAAAACAAAGCATGTTATCCTAAATGAAAACGAAGACAGGGAATTAGGACATTCTAAAACCTTACAGCTTAAGCTACAACAGATCAAGGGAGCAGCAGAACAAGATGTTCACCTATGTTTTTAAGAAGAGAAGAATCACTTTCTTTCTGAAAGGATTATTTATTTTAGTCTCACTGCTGCTGTGATGCATTGAATGCCTGACATTGTTATAGAAAATCAATGGAATTCAATCTGAGAAAGCTGTGTTGCATTCATTCAAACCTGATGGTTGCATAAATCAGTATTTCTGTTTAAAAGAATCCTTGGCTCAAAACAAAACCACATTCATTTGTATACCTTTTTAATTCTCTTTTTAATGACAATTGTGATGGACATTTTATTTATCTGCAGAGGGACTTAAATTACCAGTCAGCATTCAACTGCTCTATTAAGCAATGAAGGATATCTCTTTATAGAAATCTGATCAGGAAACCTGCCTTCAAAGCATTTTTACTTATTAATGTTTTTTTCACAAAAGGACACTGAGGTGAAAGATTTTATGGTGATAGAAAAAGCAACATAACCTTTTTTTCATTCAGACTAAGTAAAGCCCTTACACAGCACAGTTGAAGTATTCCTATTGTCTCTACAATAATTACAATATGATAAAATGACAGAGTTTTTCATAAATTGCTAATATGCATTAGAATAATTCTTAAACCAGTGTACTTCGTTTGTTAGAAATTTATGACAAAACTGATGTTAAAAGAGAGGAAGATATGAATTAAATTAATCTCAACATTTCAATACAGTACATATAAAAATTGGCCCAGATGTTCAGGAAGTGAAAGTCAAATATAACACTCCCAGAATTAATATAATTACGTTTTTAATATATAGATACACTGCCTATTCAGGGAACATATTCTGATACACTAAAAGAAGGGATTTTCAGACCAGATCAGACCACTGATACATCAGATTTTCAGGATTAACCAATATCTGAAGATACAGAAAAAATGAAGCTTACCTATTGTGATACAATTATCTGGGGAGCATTGCAGTGATGTGGGCTGAGAATTGTTTCTAATACTTCACTGATAATTTTCTACCTGCCACAGAAAATTTGATTAGTCTTTGTTTTGTTTAAAACCATAAAGATTTGTTTTCTATTAATGACCTATAAATTTAATAGACATTCAGTGTTATCTTGGGTACTTTTCTATTAATGAATAGCCTAAAGGAATTCTAAACCTCATAACTGTTTAAAGAAATTTATGCTATGTAAGTATTCTGTTGCTTCCTCATCATTGTTTCTGTTAGCTTTTCAAAAATATCTCAGGCATCCGAATGTTCTCATGACTTGATTGTTTCATGACTTCTCTTTCAGCAGAGGATGCAGGGAGTGTGTCTTAGTTCATAAATATGTCAATCCTTCTATAGACTTATATTATCTAAGGCAAGATTATAGATATGTAACTTGTATTTATCTTTGCAATTGAAGAAAAAATAATTTATGATTTTTTTTTTAGTGTCTACAAGTGCCTATTCTAAAGAACGATCCTTGTAAAAGAATCGTACATTATACACAGATATCCTTTGATTAGGATACTTCCATTGTGAAGATCTGAAGCACTGGCCTCAGTCTCAAACCTGGAGTTCCTTGTGATATTTTTAACCCAACATGAGTATAAAATAAAAATAATAAAATATAGGATACAATAAAATAAAATTGTTGTAGTTTAAACCCAGCCATCAACTCAGTACCAGGAAGCCAGTCGCCTCACCCTCTTCCTTTTTTCCCCTTCCTGGGGGGGGATGTGGAGGAGAATTGAAAGAATGTAAAATCTGCAGGTTGAGATAAGAACGGCTTATAATAATGAAAGCACAAAATAATAATAATAATGATAATAATGCAAATTACAAGGGAAGAAAATATAAAACTAAAAGGAGGGAGAGGGAAACCCAACAATAAACCCAAGGCATGTACAATACTACTGCTCACTACCTACTGACCAATACCCAGCCTGACCCAAGCAGTCATTGATCCCTTCTGGGTGACGCCCCTTGCTTCTATACTGGGCATGATGTGCTGTGATATGGAATACCCCTTTGGCTAGTTTGGGTCAGGTGTCCTGTCTCTGCTCCCTCCCGGCTTCTTGTGCCCCTCCTCACTGGCAGAGCATGAGAGACTTGATCGGGGTAAGCAGTACTTAGCAACAACTAAAATATCGGTGTGTTATCAGCATCGTTCTCAGACTAAAGCCAAAACACAGCACTGCACCAGCTACTAGAAAGAAAATCAACTCTATCCCAGCTGAAACCAGGACAAAAATAAAATAAAATAGAAACTGAATACATGTTAACAGCAAGTTTCTGTTTATACAGAATATTATTACTAATTCAACACATATTAGCTATGCTATACTGAAGTAAAACAAATAGAAAAGATTAAATGGCCCTTTATTTTGCTGATCATAAAAACCACACACATGCTGTTGTGGCTAGAACAGTATGGTTTAAAATTAGATCTTAATTTTTTGCAAACCAGTGTATGTATTATCAACAGACCTTCTTAAAACTAATCATCTCCTAAATGCTTTTGTTTTTGTTTTGTTTTGAGTGGTTGATTTTTTTACTTTCTATTAATTCCCAGAGAATTCCACTTAGAAGCAGGTAGGTTGCCATTTTGTCACAGAAACTAATATGTATGATGTTGAATTTGTAATATCAGTTTTATAATTTAGGTGATAACTACAGAAAAGGTAATAAATTATCCTACAGAGAAAAGAACATAGTTGACTCTGCAGCTAACAGGTTTGAATCAAATTTCTGGAGTACGTATTCTCAGTGTTCTGGGTCACAAAGAGATAGGAAGAAATTCACCAGCTTCTATACCAGTGCTTCCTTGTTTCAGAACATGTGATACAGCCCAGCTAAAGAAGCCCCATTTGAACTGACCACACGCTGCACGCATATCAAATGCCACAGGCTGAGAACTCCTGCTGTAGGTTAATTGGGGAAAAAATCTGAGCAATATGTCTTGAAACAAAATGCATTTAGTAGGGCAAAGGTCACAAAACAGAAATCAGTTGGAAGCCTGACGTATAGCTGATACCCTTACTTTTGCAAACACAGATTTTTGAAATGTGTGAGTAATGTTGTGTTAAAGTTGAAGTTTTTACCCCACCACTGTATGCCAGAAAGACTCCAAGGTCACTAACAGTCACTGAAAAATACTTCTGCTTCCCTTGATCTCTGTGATGCCAGCTGTCAGTCCCCTCAGGGCCAGGTGGCTGAAACAAGAACTAAGAAAAAATACTTCCATATGTTGGATTCAGTAAAGGACATGCTAGACAGCTTAAGTTAAGGAACATGCCTAACTGATCCCTAGAACATTCCTTGTAAGCATATTGTAATGGGAGAATATAAAGTCTGCAGAACTCTTGCAAAAAGTAAATAAATCAGGCTACCATTTCCCACCTTGATTCAAACTTTACATTTCAGATCTTACAAATGAAACTGAATGTCCCTCTCATTCCACTGAAACGTTTTGCTCCAGGGTAATATTGACCTTTAAATTAGAAACATAGAATAATTTAGGTTGGATAGGACCCCTAGAGGTCATCTAGTTTATTCCCCTTCACAAAGCATGGCTAACTTCAAAGTCAGATCACACTGTGAAGTGCCTTGTGCAGTTGACTCTGAGCAACCTGTTCCAGAACTTAAATACTCCCTGTGGAATTTTTTTCTCTGATACCTAGTAATAATTTTTCCCTTGCTGCAACTTATGGCCTTGGCCTCTTGTCCTTTCACTGTGAATCCCTGATAGGTCTGTCTTCCCTATGACCTCCCATGAAGTACTCAAAGACAGCAATCTTGACAGACTGCTCTTTAGTTTTCACCTGGCTGAACAAACCCAGTTCTCTCAGTGTGTCTTGCATGTCATGTACCTGAGCCCCCCTGACCTTCTCAGTGACTATTCCAGGGTCTTTCCAGCATGTCAATGTCTCTCTTGTACTGGTAAGCCCAGAGCCTGAGGCAATATGACAGGCTTGAGACACACAGGTGCTGCATAATAATCTCTTGACCTGCAGCCCAGTATGTGGTTGGCTAACATGTCACAAAGATGTACTACTGAATCATATTTGATTTCTTGTTTGCTATGATCCCCAGGTATTTTTCTGAAAAGCTGTTCCCCAGTGGGTCAGTGGCCAGTGTGGGGGACTTGAGAGTATCTGGTTCATTAAGGCTATCAGGTCAAGGATCTTTTATAAAGTAAAAGATAAAGAGATAAACAAACCAAGCAAAAATCTGATAAGCAAGTGATAGACAATGATAATAGAATCACATAACGGTTTGGGTTGGAAGGGGCCTTAAAGATCAGGTCCACATCCTTCTTACATTGGGGACCCAAGAGTTGAACACGTAATGAAAACCAAAACTCTACAACTACTAACTGATAGACCATTAAGAAACACCAGGCACAGTTTTGTAACTAGTAAGAGGGGGGAACTATAGGAACATGAATAGGATGGTTATTTGAAGGGGAACTGTGGGACTATACAAAACTTACTAAGTAGTGTAGGGGATGGATGAAAGTGGGGAAAAGGGTAACGAGGAAGAAAGAGGAGGAGAACAGAAAGGAGGAAGGTTAAAAGGGGCCTGTTGCACCTAAATAGGTGCTATTCAGTTCTGCCTCATCACCCAGATCGTTAATGTGGACATTAAATAGCATCAGCTCTAGTACTGCCTCCTGAAGAACACAACTGACAACTGGCTGACAGATTTTGAAATGCTAACACTTAAAATCTGGTGGTCCAGCCAATTTTGCACTTTTCCTATCTACATATACTCAAACTGTACCTCACCCATTTGGCTAGAAGGATGTCATGTAAGGCCTTGCAAAAGTCAAAGCAAATGACATCTACTGCTCTTGCCTCATTGACAGAGCCAGAAATTTCATCTCAGAAGAAAATCAGGCTGGTGAAACACAGTTTGGCCATGGTAAATCCATGCAGGTTGTTTCAAATAATTTTAAACCTGAACATGGCTTCCAGTACTGTAGTTCCTGGTAGTCTCCTTCTTGCCTTTTTAAATCTCAGCATGAGATTGTCCTGGTTGTCACCACCTTCAAAATGATGGCAGTGGCTTGCAATAACATCGAACAGCTTCCTTAGAACTCTTAGACATGAGAATAATCAATTTCATCTGCACAGCAGTAATTAGAGAGTTGTTAATAATAAGCAGATAGAAATATATTTTATGTGGATTCTTCTACCACCGCTGTGGTACAGTGTCCACACAATTGCCAAGGTATCTCCAGAGAGGACGCCCTCAACCCCGGAGTGGGGGGAAGCTCAGCGTC
>NW_009943644.1:0-7598 GCF_000696875.1 Nestor notabilis
AACGCGGTGCCTCGCATTCAGGTGTGGTGGAGGAGGCGGACCCGCCAAACTTTCAGGGGACCGCACGTTGCCCCCCAGCCCCATGTGTGATGCTCGCAAGGCGCCTCGTTGTGCTCCGAGGGCAGGGAAACGTTTGCCATCTCACGGGAAAATATTTTTTTTTCTTTCCTTTCCTTTTTTTTTTTTTTTTGTCCTCTCACCCCCCAGAAGATTTATAAGCGTCTGCACACGAAATATATAATTTAAGCTATTTAACCTAAAATTCTGCAGCGGTAGCATCTTTGCAGTTGTCCACATCGTCCAGCCGTCTCCAAATTCTAATGGTCATTTCCACTGATGATGCTTTTATATATAGGGCCGTTTTCAATATGTTCTGTGTAATTATTTGCAGATCAACAGAGGCTGATAAAGGAGAGTGAGGCATTCTCGGTCCCATAATTGTTTCCCCAAACAATATCATTTCCAGTACATGCAAGACACTCGTGAAAATGTAGTAACACAACACCTAAAATATGTAATCCCTGTAACTCTTGCTCCGAATGGAAAGCTGGTGCTGCTGACCTACATTTTTTAACCATCTTTCAGAACAGTTTGAAGGGTATTTTAGAACTATCTTAATACAAATGATACCCTAGTAGAAGAAAAGGTAATAGTTGCACACTACCTTTAACTGATGAAAACATTTGGGAGATCAAATATTTGGCTATGAATATAGCAAACTGGAATATTAGCAAACATTTTCAATATAGTAAGGGTCTAAACCACGCTGTTTTAAATGAATATATTTATGCGCTCTGTTAAAGGCAAGCACGTTTTCATATTTCAAAATGGAAATTTAAATCTGAGATTCAATAATAATGGTAAAAAAACCCGCAGCCTATCAAGACAGATGCTGTCATGGATAGGTAGGCTTTCTTGAATCTGCTGTGAAAGCGTTTAAGAGCAGAAGCTTCATGCTATATTGTTGCGTTACATGCAAAGATTATTAATAAATGTATGAACAGTGTGATTCCAGTGTCTATTAATTTTAGTTCTGTCTGAAAAGTCAGAAGTAGTCTGATTTCCATGATGGAGTTAGTTTTGAAAAGTCTCGATGCTCGTCAAGCACATCTTGCTAATACTTCTGTTACAATTGTATTTCTCTCTTTTTTTTTTTTTTTTTTTTGGTCCTCTTTGCAAGTGCAAAAATGTTATATGGCTATAGTAGAAAAACATAGAGCGCGAGAAAAAACGGTGAGTAATTCTAGTGGGGGGAATCAGGTGCATACCCAAGGGTCATTACAGCCTGTAACAACAACAAATTGCAATTCTATGCAAACTGCTAGAAAGGGGTATATCATCTTTGTAGGAGAGAGAATAACAGAACTGTAAGATGAATTCATGCCAAATCATTCATCAGCTTTTGCCAAGAGAATACTACATCTTTGTTAGTGAGCCTTTTTGACATTTTCTCCTGGATTTTCTTCCTTTCTATATTCAAATGCACACTAATTATACACATTAAGCCACATAAGTTGATTTTTTGAAGTCTTTCATATGCAAATATAAATATAGATGTCTCCTCGAGTGTATTTATTTACATGTGTAGTCTAAAATAAAATATAAAATCAATTACACATTTATACTTCAAGACATTTATATTCAAGGAAAATAAATATATTGAAAATCCGATAAGATGTGCTGATAGCGCCCTGGCTGCGGATAGAGTACTTCCTGACATGCTCCACAACTCCTTCTGATCAGGAAAATAGCCTGAAAAGTTTAACACAGATTTACTTTGAAATGTTTTCCCTGGGAAAGAAGAAAAGGATGAGGCTTTAAAGTGAAGAGTTTATGCTACTAACTCCTTTCTTCCCATTTGTTTCAGCAACTCGGCTACAAGATTGGAACTAAGAGGCTATAAAATAGAGGCCCTCAGCACAATGAAATCAGTCTGCTATAAAAGGCAACACATGCCAGTTTTTCCTCCCCAATGGCAGATGCCACACCCTAAAGCAGACAGAAGGCACTGCAGTCTGTGCAAGGGAAGCACAACACAAAGCAAGAACCATGGTTCAATTTTTTTAGATCGCAAATAATGTTGAGATTCCTTTTGCCATCTTTGCTCAGATGATGAGTGGTAGTGTTTGTTAAATTCAAATGCTCCTTTCCAAAAGCTCTCATTGTATGCATGAATTATGAATTTATTATAATATAATGTAAAAAAGCTCTAATTGCCATGCATATTATCTGCTTCAAAATGATTGCATTGATATTTGATATCGCAAGTGCGCGGTTTCAACTTCAGTTCCATTTTCATTATTTCTTCAATTTAATTGTTTTCTGTAAGCCAATGTTGTCCAAGTGTGGTTTCTTTCTCTTGTCTTTTTCCTGGTAAATTATAAACTCTGGGACTCTGGGATCCTTTTCCAGGATAAACAACATCGTTTTCTAAACTTCCCTTTGCCAATTTGTTTACTCCATTGGCTATAACATCCATACAGATCCTGTAGGCCGCCCATGGGTAGCTTGATCCCATGGCAGCGAGGTGGCTTTCCCAGCAATACAGCAGCTACCTTTCCATTTGGTCAGAGCAGTGGCTCTTAAATCATACAAAGAGTAACGCTAAAGAGAGATAGAGAAAACAAACCAATATGGTAACAGCCCCGAGGTGTTATTTAAGAGGTATTGGGAGAAATCTTCGATTTTTTGGTGACGTAAAAATCCAGTCAGAGGTTCAAGAGCCTGTTGCATCTGACCTGGGTAGCCACAACAGTCTGAAAAATCCCTAAATACAAAAAGAAAACCCAACCCTTCTTGTTGTGGTGCTTTATGTTTAAATCCAACTGTGCAGTTTGATGAAACAGTTGTCAAATTCACTGTAATTCTCAGTTTCCTTCTTCTACATTGGCATTAGATTTAATGAGGAAAAAAGAAGTATGTGGGCTTTTATTAAATTATCACTTCTTTTACTAGTTAAACATCCAATCGAAATCATTCTGAAGTCAGTGCAAATCTTTTAATTGATTTCAATAAGGCATAAATCAGATCACAGAAAAGTAAGCAGCCAGCTCAGAGCTTTAGCTTTATGCTTTAGCTTGGTGTTTGGAGCTATAGTAACAGGATTTTGCTTTTAAGAGAACCCTTATGTGGTCAACGTATAAATATAATATAGTAGTGTTTTCTTTATTATGTAATATTGACATTTCAAACACAAATATGCAAACTTTTACAGTAGATATCCAGCTGATAAGCCAGGCTCAGTTAGGTATAAAGCCTGGAAGTGAGTGTAATAATTTTATTTTAGCTGGTCATAATGGACTTTGAAAAAACACATTTTACACCAACAGATCATGGCCTAAAACATGTAGAGAGTGATATATTCTACCTTTTCATTAAAAATCCATTCTTCGCCAGCCACTAATCCCTGGCAATTTAATCCATTTCTTCTGGCAACGTGTAAACAAAAGGACTTCAAAATATCCCCATCTCCATCTCAAGAATGTCATACATGATTTTATTATGGAAATGCAACATTAGCAATTTTTTTTTCCCCTTGCTGGATTTAGACCTCTTGAATAGAATGTTTAAATACCTCAATTTTACAAATGTGAATCATCCACTGAAGTCAGTAAGATCACTCACTTCCTTAAAGTTAAGCCCTGATTAAGTGCTTCTGTGGACTGAGGTCTCTAGGAAAAACAGCTCTTGACTCTCCACTTTGGTGAGATACGAGCCCAACCAATTTTCTAAATCAAAACAAAATCTTCCACTTGGCAGTAATAGTAGGGGTTGTTGATTTCTGGGCTTACCCATCGGTGAAATCTGAGCTTTTAAACTGAATGACACTAGTATTTCTGGATCCTATGTCATTGTTTGAGAACATCATTGCATTCTGGGGAAATTTAGGAAAAGGCCAGTCTTCCTTTGCATTATTAATTTATGGTCCTGTTCATTAACTTGAACAAGATTCAGTACAAGAATAATCATAGAGTTCTCTGCCAATGTTTCTTTCCCGTTCTCCTGCCTTTTACAAATTTTTCCTTCGCTGATACGCAAGAGATATGGGAAACCAAAAGAAATATTTGCTGTTTGCTACACGTTGGTCGGAGGTCCTTTCTATCCTCAGTTGCAGCATGCAGGGCTGACTGAGACACTGAAGAAACAGTCAAACTGGCAATACACAGCTTTCACACTCATAAAATAAATGAGATCAGTACCCTTGCTGTAAACATGCTGGGTCTTCCAAGAAAAAACAAACAAAAAAAGCCCTAGTTTTCTTCCCTAAACTTTTTCCACTGTATAGTTACACAATTTATATATCACAATGCAAACATTACTTATAGCCCACAGTATTTATCAATTGCTGCTTTTAGGAACAGCAATTGATAAAGGTTTTGATTGCTAAATGTAAATAAATGTTTTGATTGATAAATTAATTGTAAATTAAAGTAAATTGATTACTGTGGCCTCCATGTCTTCACCAAGAAAAATAATTTGTCCATAGGATATTTTTATGTACAGCCAGAAATGTATGGATTTTAATAGACGGCACAATTTCTTCCACTATTTCTTTAATAGGAGATGGCACAAACTGAATTTCTTTTCCACAACTATAGTGTAAATGCATTTCTGAATATTTGCAAGGATGAAAAAAACATTATTTTGCCTAATGCACTCTATTTCTGACGCATTTCTGTAGTATTTGACCATTCACAATCTGTAATACAGCAGCTCTGAGTCTTTTAGCCAGAGCCCCACCTTTCTCTTTTGCTGTAATAGTTTATAATTCCCTCCTTTCCCCACTTTATCTTCATTCCCCACCCTTTTACACGTACATGCACGTTCGTTCTCTGGGCAACCCCAAATTCCTGCAGCCCTACTTGCAGCTGCCTTAGCCTCCTGAAGCATAGTCATACTGTATCACTCATAAGTATCATTCACATTGTTGCTTTCTCTCCAAATAAATCCTACCCTCCAAGTTCCAGCAAAGTTCACCCCAGTGCCAATTTCCTTCACCCCTGTTGCGTAGGGGACGCAAAGTGAACACTCTCAGGGAAAAGAAGGAAGAACTACAAGGGCTGGGAGAGTATAAGCGAGGAGAGAGGTAGGAGAGGCCAGATGAAATTTTCCTGAGCCTTCTCCATTCCTACCTGGTACATGCTGTGCTTTCCCAAGAGGGCAGCTTCCTAGTTTGAGAGCTGTTGCTTTGATACCTTTACCCATTAAGCACTCCTGTAAAACTAAGAGGTCCAGTTACTCCCACTTCACCATCAATGAAATGAGGCACAAGGGTGGAATGCCATGACTGCATGAACATTTCTCTCAGCTGCAGCGCCAGCTCCAGCAGCTCCAGGTGACTGCCATAACCACTTGGCATGGACCTTGGGGGTGCTGATGCAACAGTCTATGCAGCTGCATGGTTACCCAAGGGGGGAAAAAGAAAACTTATTTTTATCCAGACCCTTGCACTGACTCACCCAACGGCCCAACCAGTAATACTGGCATAACAGGAAGGGGAAAGAGAAGGGGCAGAGCTCATGAGGTCGTTGCCTGCTTCTTACCGTTTGACCAAAGAGGAGGTCTGGAGGCAGGAGGAGATGAATAGGACCTGCTTAGCCAGCACTACCTCCAAAAGAAATGTGTCCCCTAAGATTATAAACAGGTGCTCTCTCCCAAAGCCCAGCTGAGCCAGTGAAAAAAGTAACCATCCCCATTTTTTGTCAGCATCACCTCTACCAGATATTAATGCTTCTCACGTCTGCTGGTGTGTGTTCCTCAACCCTTTTCAGATTAAATGAACCAGGTTACCAGACACTACTATTTAGACTACCCGCATTAGCCCAGACCCATTTGCCTAAATAAGATTAGGATAAAGTGAACCAACAGATCTGAGGAGACAGTGGACTCCAGCAGAAGGACAATAAATAGCTGGTACGTAGCAGTAACCTCTTTGATAAGCACAACTTCTTATGTACTGAGGGAGTCCATCCATTTAGGTCCTAAATGTTGGTCATGGTGATACAGAGACAGTTATATGTCAGCGAAGAGAGTTTCTCCACTTTCTGGGTGTCTGGCTTATAGTAAAAGCTCCAGGGTGTGGGGTTCACCATCTTTTATTTATTTTACTATTACTGCATCATGGGGATGTATGCTTGAAGCATATGCTGAACTGTATGTACATTTCCAGAGTCCCAGGCTTGTTTACGGCTGCTGGTCTCATACAGTGGCTCATTAGAGCTTCTAAACTGCGCAAGTGAACTGGCAGTTCTTGCCTTAGTGTGTGAGGTGGCAATGCCCCTTGGACAGGAGGGCAGCTGAAACGTCTACGACGTCTAGATTCACAGGGAGACGTTAACTTGGATGAAGATGCTCCACACACCAGCTGGAGAAGGGGCAGCCACGGCTCTGTTCCCAGGGAGCTGGCGCAGAAGGCTGCATTCCGGAGGGGTGCAGTAGCTGCCAGTTACTCACATGGTCCCCATGGACACACTGAACTTGCTCCTGTCCTCAGCAAACAGGACGTCACCACCAACTGCCGTTCGGGTACTTCACTTTCACATCCTCTCTGCCATGACACTTCTGATTGTCAAAGCCACAATCAAACCTTCATTATGAGGGCAAAGTATTTCTCAAGAAAAGCATCCCCCGTGGCTGGCTCCCTGCTTCAGCTAAGAGCTAAACTAATCTAAGAGAAGAGGGTTTAAACATTCTGGATGTAAACTACTTCAACATATACAGCTCTAAAAAAATCTCAGTGTATTATTAGTCGAGCACCTGATGCTGGAAATGCTTACAAACATGTAGTCCTTGCTCCTGTTAAACCACGAAACTTAGCAACAGACCTGAGCAGCTACCATGTGGTGAGGACTGGCCTGCTTAAAACATCTGTTTCTTCTTGCTTAAATTTGAAAAGAAATTTTATTAAAATTAGAACAACCATTTTATTAATCCAAAATATCATCTAGTTATTTAACAAAGACTTAACAATGCGAGTCATCTGCATTAACAAATCCAGATGCTATAGTCAGAGGCAGCAAAGACTCAGGGACTGACAATAGGCTCGCTTTGTATGCTAATTAATTTTTTGCTATTTGTTTTTCATTCCAAACAGACCACCCCTAATATTTTATCTCTCTTGGTGGATTTTAGGAAAATTGTAAGTGAACATAAAAATGCCAGATTCTCTCTGTTTTTAAAAAAGTAATATACAAACACTATTAACATTTCTCTAATCTTGATTTTATCTTTTCATTGGACTTCATTAAAAAATTAACTGTGTGCATATCTTTTTGCCATGTTACAGCTGATTTTTTTCTCATCTAGAGGATTGGACAAATGTGGTTTGCATTTAACCCCATTTAAATTTAAATTGCCATACCATTCTGTGCTGGGTGTAAACTTCCTATGCACATGTCCAAGAAGAAAGGAGCCTAATTTGGGAACCGCTATCCATGGTAATTCTCACCAGCTAGAAACCAGGGACTGCACTCATTCTGGGAAAGACCACATAATGTAAAATCATCAAAATCGTCTTGTCCTTTTTGCTCTTCTTGAAGGGCTGGTCCCACTGAATGTGAATTTTCAAAGTACCAGCGACAGAAGAATTGAAGTTCAGC
>NW_009943644.1:7629-11429 GCF_000696875.1 Nestor notabilis
GCCAGTACTAAACACTTTACTGATTTAATTTTAATGCATATCGTTTTTACACAGGGACCTTATTTGCGGAGCTCGATGGAGCCATGTATTTGAAGAGACCTGCTGATTAATTAGGTTGGTTCAGTATGAATGAATTAGGTGATCTCTATTTTATGTCTGTTTCAAGTTCACTATTGTGAACTTCACCCCATTCAGTATTTCATCCTGTTTAAAACACTTCTTACTAACTTTGCTGAGGCAGGAAAGGGCATCATTAAAAGCACTACACAAGCCGCTTGAGTATGGTGGGTTCTGTTACAGATGTATAAATCCAGCTCATTACTCAGCTAAGGGGAACTGACTTTCTAGGTACATTTCGAAAACAGAAGGATCATGAGCTAGCAGGTGTGAAAACTGCAGTTTTATGGACCAGACCTGAACCCAAGTTCTCTGTTCCTGGGGTGATGTCTGTACCAGCTTTAAAAATAATCTCTTTGTTGTAAGTATATTGTGTATTTTGCTCTCCTGTTTTCTCAAAAGACTGCAGAAACAACTGATCTCAATTATTTAGAATATTTATCTCAACCCTTCGGTAAAACAAATTCATGTTTCACCTAGAAATACAATAAAGGTGGAACATGCTAGACTTCCTTTTTTGCTGCTTTACTTCCAGTTCAGGAGTTCCTTTATTCAGTCTGATGTTAAATCTACTTGTATTAGAGAATCCTTTTTATCTGAGCAAATCTTATTCCTTAGCAATGAATCTCAGAACATTGTGGGGTGATTGTATAAAGCCATTGCTTTTTCTTTATTGCCCACTAAAGAAACATTTATGATTAAATGGGAAAGGGAACTATCTCATTCTCTTGAGCTGGAGATATTGGACTCAATAATGTCCTTCATACGTGTATGCTCTATTTCAGCTAACCTGTTAGAATTGCAATATAAAATTGTAAATCAATGGCATCAAGCACCTGTGAAGATGAGTAAGATTGCAAGCCATTTCTCAGATAGATTTGGAGAAACAGCTCCCAGACAAAAACTCTTTTACATGTTCTGCAGAGTCTGTCCTAAATTACCCCAATAAAGTCACTTGTTACACATCATATTGAGAAAATTGCCAGCTGTCTGATGTCAAGTACTTAGGAACACTATACATAGGGACACTTGGACTTTGAGGTATGTGACAGACAACTGGATGTTAATAAAAATCGAGTTACAGGCTATTCAGTTGGTTATTTGCAGAGCTAAAAATTCAGACTCTTCTTTAATAATGGAAGTGGATCCTTAGGAATTTGTTCAAATCTGTTCTGTTTAGCTATAACTGCAGAAAATGCATGCTTCTCTAAGCAAAGTATTCCTTTATTGATTACTTCAGTGAAGGTAGGAATAGTTAAACCTAGCTACTCATAAACACTTTATGGGGTAGAAAAAATGAAAGTAAGGAGGAATTTTGTTTGTTTTTCTTGTCTTTCCGTAATCACAATGGTATCTCTTTTAAGCTTGTCATCTTCTGCTTGGCTGATTCTCTTATAAAGGCTTTAATAATATGAATTTAGTATCAAGTGTACCTTTGTACCTACAAATATACATCAGTCAAAAGCCTTACTCTCTGTATTTTGGAATAAACTTACTAAGATTTATACACGCGAAATACCCCAGACCTAACAAATGCAGAGTTGTTACTGCCCAGGCATGCTTTTTACCTTTGCAGAGCATGGAGATCAGTGCAGTATAAACACTTGGTTGCCAGAAAATGTAAAATAAAAATATACACCACCCAGCTGACAGTATTTCAGCCCTGCTCATAGAGATGACAGTACCCACTGAGCATGATTCTATCACAAGGGTGTTCACCCACTCCCTGCAGAGGACACCAGAAGGTTGTTGGGGGGATATGTCATAGTGCAATGGCTTATGCTGCTCTGGAAGGGTGATGGCAGGTCTGCTGCTAGAAAAGGGATTACAGTGTTACCTAGAAGAATGCAGCTAGAAGAAGTAGAAGAATGATCAAGGAAAAGGATCAGAGAGAGGAGGAACTTCAAGGAGAGGAACCCACACAGAATGGGACATCACAGGGGTCAAAACATCTTCTTATGGTAATGTGAGGCAAAAGTTACATGCCACTAAGGAAAATGGTGATTTCTTCACTTGGTATCTTTGACTTAAAAATGGTTTCTAGAAGATGCTTGCTCATCTTTGAATCATGAGGGTTAATTACATAAAATTGCTTGACCTGTGTTATACCTCAGGTTGTATTACCTAAAGGTATCTTCTGACCTTAAATTTTATGAACCTGCATTAAGTAGCTGTAAGGAAGGAAAGGCAGAATAGGATGTTGTTTCACTGATTTGAATTACAACATGTATTTGCATCTTCATTTGCATTTACTGTCTTAAGAGTAACTGTACTGAATACAGTTGTGGGATGGAGTTGTCACTGTGAGCTGAAAAGCAGTGAACGTGTGTTCTGAGAGACCAAGATCACGTTTACAGGACTGACATCTACTAGCATACCTGTAAAGAGATGCCAGCCCTGACAGGCATAGCTGTGTCAACAGAAGCTTCTGGTAGAGACACAGTTGTACCAGTAAAACTGTACTTTCACCAATAATATTTTATGCCAGTGGTGGGAGACGGTTTTATTCTACTAGCAGAAAATACTGTTTTGCTTGTACAGATGTATCCTCACTAAACTGCTTCAGATTTTAGTATTCGCAGCAAAGCACTCCCCTCAGTGATTCCTAAACCAATCAATTTTGTTGGTGCTGCCAGAGAAAGGGCATGCAACTGGCCCTGGCAACTGTCAGCTTTGCAGTACTATACATGACAGCGTTTAATAAGGGGAGAGAGTGGAAACAGTTTCAGGAGAAGTTCAGGCTATATCTGTTGGCCAAATAGTTTTGTCAGGGAGGAGTGTGAAAAGATTGGGCTGAACAAAGTCAGAATAAACAACGAGTAAGAAAAAAGTTCTTTCTCTAAAATAGTTTTTGTCATTTGAAGCAAAGGTTTAACAATACTGGCAAAAATGGCACTGGAATGAATTGCACCGACCCCATGGAATTAATTGCACTGACCCCATGATTTTGGTAATTACAGCTATACTGGAAAAATTCTTTGTGGTGTAAACTAGCTCTCAAAAAAGACCCTGGAGGGAAGGGTGAAGGGTGATAACAGTTAGCACTCCATCCAGGAGCAGGGAATGAGGAGGGAACATAACTACTTTGGTCTGTAAGCATAGGACAGATGTGCCATCCCTGATCAGACGGTGTGACCCACTCTCAAGCCTTGCCTGTGCAAAATGTGGGTGTTATTCTTCATTCAACAGTGCTCCCAGCCTCTGTTTCCATAGAGTTCCTAGGACATGGGCATGCTTTAGCATCAGCCTGGTAGATGCAGATTCAGTTGAGCTGGTGCTCAACAGTGCAAAAGTGCTTTTCACAGTTTATGTCTAGGCACTGCCTATGCTGGAAGGACACTGGTCAACCTTTAGTCCACCTTTATTCAGTTTTGCAATATTCCATGCATTTTCCTCCCTCCCCCAATAAACTTCTTGAAGCCTTCAAGTACTCTGACACAGCTTTTCTCCTTCACTGCTTCTGCAGCTTTAGCTGCTAGAGCTTTCACTGTATCTGCACCACTCCCACCTCAGATCTTCTCCTCACCAAGGAACAGGCAAGCTGAACTGCAGGGCATTCAGAAACAATTTGGAGGTGATTGTAGTTTCCAAGCAAGGGAGTGCATGTGGGGGGCTAGGGATGAGGGGTTTGGGGAAGCAAAGTGCTCTGGCTGCTTCTTGTCTCTTTACGTTTAGCAATGTTT
>NW_009943644.1:11460-12554 GCF_000696875.1 Nestor notabilis
TTCATGCCTTACAGTGCTGTTCACAGCGCTCACCCTCCACAGGACTTTTGTTTTCCTTATTTCCAGCATCGCAGTTCTGAGTCTTCCTTCACACCTCCCATCGTCACTCCCGGTGTCTGACTCCCATGGCCACAGCTGCTAGTGTCGCATGCTCCTGCCAGCATCCCACACAGGACTGTGTGGTACTCCGTTTCACTCCTCTGGGAAAGCACGGAGGACTGGCAGTGGAATGGAAGGTGTGGGAGCCGTGAGGGGTGAAGGCACACCTCAGGGCAGGGAGAAGCAGAGGAACAGAAAAAAGACTACAACCCTAGCTCCCAGGTTGAGCCTCCTGCCTCAGAAAGGATGGCACTGGCACACAGCAGGCCTAGAGAAGACTTCAGTGGTCAGTTTCTCTCCATGAGGTGTTCAAAACTGCATGAATCCCCCAAACTGATGAACACAGCCGGGAACAGGAGGCTGGGGAATGGTGAGTCGCTGTCCTCACTTCAGCCACTGCACGCTCTGGCTTGCCCTGTCTGGGGGTTTGGGCTCACTCAGGCAGGAGATGAGGGCTCAGCTGCCAGCCAGGGGCAGCACAGGTCCTAGTTCACTCCAGCGTGGGCTGTAAGCACGGTGCAGCCCCTTGCTGAGGCAGCAGGGCTGGTATGGGGTTTGGGACACCCACAAGCCTCTTCTAGAGATGAAAGTGCTGCTTGCCTAGCGCTGTGTTTGCTTTTGTTGGCATATGAGAAGGAGATTAAAAAGCAAAGAAAAAAAAGCCACAATGGCTGAAATAGTGAATTCAACTATCATTTCTACTCATGTGTTGCAAATCTGCTGCACAAAAAATGTCATTTTAACACAAAGATTTGGGGAGTGTGAACAACGTAGACCCCAGACTGTCATAACACACTTAATACGTGAATAAGTATTTATGAGATCCTAAGTTTAGTGGGTAAATAAGCACGTATCTTTAAATTAATTCAATCCAGCGCAGTAGAACTGCTCCGAATCTGGTGCTATTTATAATGAGCCCAGAACACTTTATAAAAGCAGTAAATTAACCGAAACAACTGCTGTGCCAGCTACAGGCGCTGACCGGGCACGCGGCC
>NW_009943645.1:0-17356 GCF_000696875.1 Nestor notabilis
GGCTGGGCTTGAACCACAACAGCCACTAAGAGCCTGTTGCCTTTAATCTTTTGGAAAATTTGTACCTGAGCTTCACAGCAAGGGTCATGCTTGAACCATGACTTTTTAGCAAGCACTTAACAATCATAGAATAATCACTTGCCTGGTACACTTGGATACTCTGGGGCATTTTGGTTTTGAAATCTTGTAGGACGCTCCTATATTCCATGGGTATGCCAGGAGAGTGGTAAGGATCCTGAAAAGGAAGTGAACGACTATTAAAACTCACATTTTGAACACTCAGATTAAAAAAGCTACCAAACAAAATCACTAAATACAAACTCTTCATATAAGACATTCCTTCGAGACTCTCACAAGCTAGACAGGCTCTGAAATAACCATTTTAAAACAATGTAGAATTTTGAGATTTCACTAATTAATATTTGAAACTATACTGGATTCAACAAATATGCTTGTTTAAAGTAAGCAACATAAAGCAGGGATAGTCAGAAGAGCTTTATTCTGGGGTCTGATCAAAACTGGCACTGAGCCACTCCTGCTAAATTACCTAGGAAAGAGCTCAAGGTAACTCAGAAGAAAAAGGCAAAAGGGATATTTTTCCTCATAAGAACAGATTTAAGACAAAAATAAGTAAATTACACCTAGAATGTATCAGGAAGTGGAATTTTAGAGCCCTCCTCTGCCAGTCAACAACTCATACAAGAAGGAGGGTTGGTTTAACACCTGCAGTTGCATTCCGAAGCTTTTATTTCTGTTCTGCCTATTTATGACTTGAAGTACAGCCAGATGGAGTAAGATCTTATGTATGTTTTCTTTGGGCCTGGAGCTCGATACTGATATATTGCTGCATTAACATTGCTCAATTTTTTCAAAGCCTCATGTCCAAGGTAGAGATACCTGAGCACCTAAAAGTTAAATGAGCATCTCTCCATCAATCTTTCTGGGAGTTAAGCATTTACATTCTTCCATAGATCTGAACCCCAATATGCTATGTATTTAGCGTATTGTACAAACTGCAAGCACCAACAAGTAGAATAAACCCCTTTCATTTGCTTGCACAAAAGCAGACATGGAGAACTAATTTACCATTGTCTTTAATGACTGCAGTACTTCCAGGAAAAATCTGTAGAAGAAACTGACTATCAGAGTTTTCTTATAGTCTACTTTTTCACCACTGGCTGAGCCTGGAACAGCAATTTCTTTAAGAATTAGTCTGCAAGCTTCATCCAACATTTGTTCATTCCAGTGTCTGTCAGGAAGAATAATAGATACAATCAGACCAGGACTCAAAAAAATAACTACAAATTGCAGTAATACATTTGTACCATGAACCACATGCATAATCCTTCTCACACTGAAGCCAAAATATTGATTTCAATAATGGTCTGCAATTTTAAGTGTAGGTCAATAATCCCCACTGAAGTGAGGTCCCTTAAGTCTATGGAATTGAGTGCCATGCCAATGTTTTTATAATAAATAAATAAAACCTATTACAGCTTTAAAGCCGATTTAACAGTCTCACTATTATGCAGATCCTGTCCTATATTTGAAGACAAGTGGATAATGATAGTGACACAAACTATAGAGGCTTTCAAAGGATCTGATTAGTGATGGATAGTTGCAACATTTTCTGAACAGCTTGAAGTAGCTCCACACAGTTAATTTTCCACACAATCCTGGATATCAAAATATACATCTGTTAGAATAAATTTAATCATGTAGAGCAGCAAAAAATAATGAGCACTTCAAGTACTGAAACAGTTGCACATTAATGGTAAAACAGTCCAGCAGGGCTCTGTTTAGATAAACGGTTTTATACTGCTTGAATTATTTGTAATTTTTTTCCTCCAGCGTTTGGAAAGATGCTGCAAACTGGGAAGGAATGTCAGGGATTAAGTACAGAGATTATTATGATCTTGTGGATGCAGAGATATTGAAAAGGTTAAGGTTTGACTTGTGCTCCTAAATTTACTGGGCACATGCGAAGTTCTCAAACATTTTATCTATTGGAGCCAAACGGAAGGACTAAATAACACTGATACCAGGGGATTATCAAGCCTACAGGAAGCAGCATCATTTACCACTGCTTGGGTTCAGGTGCACAACCGACTAGGTATACCTCATCCACCTATCTCACAGCTCATGTCCCATACCTCTGAATACTTCAGCGTGGAGTTGCACCCATGTGCAGACTCCAAAGAGTAACCATTTTGAAAAGTCATTATTAAGGTTTGAACAGATCATTGAGGCAAGAGAAATCCTTCATGCTCTAAAGAAGTACACCCAAGCTCTCAAAGTCTCTTTATTCAGAGATACAGAGAAGGCAGAGAAATTGTACCTTCCAGTAAGGGCCGAACAGGTTTGTTTCGCAGAGACCGTGGTTGAAGCAACACCTCCATAGAAAATGCTTAAATCCTTTATTACATCTGTACCTTCTTCAAAAAGGACTCTCATCCCAGCATTGGTTATTGCGAGAGCATTTTCCCGTCTTGGTGCTTGTCGAAATGCACAGACATACTCCCCCTAAGCAGGATCAGACAGAACTGCAGATATGTAAATATCTGACAGTAAAATTTGTTCTTGTACTAAGTGAAGCAAGAGAATAAAACTGAAGAGCACAAATTGAACTTCCTGAGCATTCAAGATGATGCACATCCTTCTCTTCACCTTTCAGCATCTTTACCATCTTTGATTTTCTAGCAGCCCATATCAATCCTCCATCATCTATACAGTTCACATGACCTAGACTTCTTCATGGTAGATAGCTGGAAGATAGGGATCTTATGGAGTGGAGATGCATTTATAACAGGACCAAAAGCTTAGAGGCTTCAAAGTACTGCCAAACTTCAGGACTCAGATAACATGATCCATAATTCTAAGATCCTGTTACTTGGTTCAGCAACATTTATGGAAGGACCATGCACATGTCCAATATTACCTCATTTTAAGAAAAATCCTCAAGAGATGACAACTGTACAGCTGCTTGATGCCAACCATATCACAGATAAGCAGCCTGCTTTGGTTAGGATTATGGCAGCTTGTCCAAGATCCCTTTCTGCAGGGGGTCTAGACAATTGATATTGCCCTCATCGTTTTAGGGTAAACTTCTGCCTGAGTATCACTCTTTATATATCACCAGCTACCTGCTAAATTGTGTACTTTGGCTAAAACTGGGAAATAGTATGGCACTGACAGGGTCAAATGAAGGGAATTCAGAAAATGAGTAGCAATAGTGTTAATTTAAACACAAGGATTATGCCCCCTCATCTGCTCTTTATTTAATAGTCTTTAACTGCACAAAGCAAACCTAAACAAACAAGTAACTTACCCTCCTAGAACAAGGAATATGGACAGAGACTAAGATCTCTTCTGGTGTAATGGTATTATTGCCAAATCCTTCTCCAAAAATATCACTCAAAAGAATCTGTCGCTTTTTTCCTAAAAAAAAATAAAAAAAAAAAAATAAAAAAAAAAAAATCCCAATGCAGAAACCTTTGTACAATCGTGCAGGCAAGAAATACCTGCAGCCGTCCTGAGTGGGTAATAACTACAGTGTTTTCCTAACACATTATTAGTGGCATGCTCTATAAATACAAATGAGTGCTCCATCTTCCACAGTGTCATCACACTGGAGTCCTCAGAAACAGCCCAGAGATCAATCCTCATTCTATAATCCTCCCGATACTGCCACAGTGATCCCATCCCCACTCCTGTTAATCTGTTCCAAATCTCCTCGCTGCTGCCATTGTTACGTTTCTTTCTAAAACATAAATAATTAGGAAGAAAACCAAATGGGAGTGAACTGCTGCAAGTTGAAAAACAAATACAATTTTTGTGTTTGTGGGGTTGTGTGTTTGTTTTCATTGTTCAGAGATTTTGAACATTTCTAGGACTCCAGAAGAGAATAAACACTATTGCCTTTTCCTTTCTCTTTGTGGTAGATTATTCTAAAAGTGATCATGTTTGATATTCTATGATATGTGCTATTAAAGATGGAATTTTCAAAAATAAAAAGGACAAAATTCTGCAAAGAACCTGAATCTGTAAAAGCCATTTGAACACTTAAACTTCATCTATGCTCTGTCAGGTTTGCCAGTATCACTCAGCTAAGCTAGCAAGCCTTCTGGAAATGCAGTATTTTAATACATACAACTGATGCTATTAATTGGCCCAAAGAGTTTCGATGGTAGAACTGCAACTGTACTAGTAACACCATTGCAAGTAGCACCATTGTTCTGCAAGAACAGGAACTGTGAGAATGAAGACCTTAGGCCCACTGTAGGAGAGGATCAGGTTCGAGACCACCTTAAGAACCTGAACGTGTCCAAGTCTATGGGACCTGATGAAATCCATCCACAGGTCCTGAAGGAGCTGGTGAATGAAGTTGCTCGGCCACTGTCCATCATATTTGAGAGGTCATGGCAGTCAGGTGAAGTTCCAGACGACTGGAAGAAGGGAAATGTAGCCCCCATTTTCAAGAAGGGGAAGGTGGAAGACCCAGGGAACTACAGACCAGTCAGTCTCACCTCTGTGCCTGGCAAAATCTTGGAGCAGATTCTCCTGGAAAGAATGCTGAGGCACATGAAAAACAGCGAGGTGGTTGGTGACAGCCAACCCTAACTATACTATGATTCTATGATTCTATGATCATTGTACAGCAAATTCACAGTGATTCACCAGTGTGGAATTTAACCATGTGTTTGACAGATGAAGTCAAAGTGTATTGTTTGCTAGTCTTCCGTGTTCTTTATACTTTTCACATGCTGCCTAAGGGGTTTGATGCATTTTTAAGTAAATGATTTCTTATTAACTAGACACTATTTATCTTGCAGTGGCCCTGACCTATCACAAGACTTTCTATAACATGATAATCTTCTGTGTGATTTTTAAAAGGTTCATATATTAAAATACTCCCATCACATTCAATGAACATTGTTGATCACATTCATGAACAATGAACTTTACAGCAAGGTTATTTTCATGTTTTTCATGTGATGATGACACTGTAACCTGTTCATCCTAGGATATAATTTAGCATTAAAATTGCATTTCTCAGATATAACTAGTGTGATAGCAAAACTTCAGTAAAGGAATTTTATTTTGCTAAAATCTATATCTGAAAAATAGCAGTGTTAAGAATAGCAGCACTGGTGTTTCTGGATTTTTGCCTTTGCAGTTCAATCCACAGTGTTCTTGGTTTACATACATAAAGATTATTGCATAATCCCACCTGTGACTGGGCAATAATGCACCCCACGAAGGTGCATTTTCTCTTACACTGTGATCTAAGATAAATAGTAAAAACTAATAGTGCTTCTGCAACCTCCTTTCGTTGAACAATCCACTTTTCCTATGTTTCACTGACTACTGTTTGGTAAAAACAACCTGACAGGTGTTTTTCCTCTCAATGTCAAACTATGAAGGAAGAATGCATAGAAATCACACAGCATAAGTTTTTAAGTATCTGTTCCAATAAATCCTGGCTCAGAAACAACCCCTTAAAGAACATGTATTTCAGGGAATTAGGTGGTCTGAAATGGCAACATCCACTCTGTCTGGACCAAACGCAAAAAGGACACAAGCCATCCAGAAGAGAGAGCATGCAATTCTAGGCCACCAGATAGCTTCTGTTTAGTAAAAATTTTCATCAACCTTCCAATGGTACGGTAGAGTACAAGAAAAGGAAAGAATCAGGGAGAGAGGAGTATATATACAGCAATGAAAGGGAACTCTGGAAATGAGCACAGAAAAAAGTGCTTGACTAGAAGAAACTCCTGTATCAGAAGTACCTGTGAGGAACAAGAAGCCAGAGATCTTCTCAGGGCCAGGGGGTGATTTTAAACCAGTGGCATAGGATCAATTACAGGAAAAAAAACCAAAATGAGGGAGTGAGGTGGTAATACACAGCTACTCAAATTGTGAGGTTTCAAAGAGCGCTTGCAGTAGTAGTTCACTGCCTACAGAAGTACATATGATCTGGTTGGTCTGAATGCCGACCCTTGACATGAGAAGCTTTGACATGTCCTACTTTTGCAAACTGCTGCTCTTAGAGATGAGAGTGGGAAAAGGGTTCCTTAACAAATTCCCACCTGTTGTTATTTCCTCTCTACCCCGTAAAATAGGATCCTGTACCTCTGGCACTACTACAGAGACAGGCTATGTCCTCTTACCTCTTGAAGCCAGATTGAGCATACAATTGCTGGCTGCCAGAACCGGATTCAAGTCTGAGCTTGATTTTCTACTTACGATGTTTCCACCTAATGACTTGAAAAAAAGAAGTTTATGTAACCTTTCTCCATCACCTTCATATTTTTATGTTAAGTAACAATATAACATGTGGACAATATATAAATTTATACATACTGAAGCTCAAAAGATGTATCGATAGAAAATTCACTGCTATCAAGAGAAATAAAAATGCAAGTTTTCACATTTGTTACAAACATTACTGCAAGTAACACACAACATACAGCAACGTTTCTTATCTGTTCTCCGCCCAGAGTCCTTAGCTGTTGAAAGACAGCACAAAAAACCTTTGTCTTCTCTTCAGGGAACTCTGAGATCGCATTTGTCAAAACATCTTTCACTACAGAGAGGCTGCAGGCAGCTCCCAGAGTTAAACCTGTAAGCAAAAGATTATGAAAGTGTGATGTACACATTGTTTTATTGCCTAAGTTTTAAACTATGTTCTGGTCTGTTCCAGAAGACTAGAGGGTGGACTGCTCATGTAGAACACAGATAGATATAAGGGGAGAGGCATTTGCATGTTACAGGGACTGTGACCTTTCGTTTCAGGAGACTGAAGGTAACATTTCATAAAATGATGAAATTAAGCTTATAGCTCACCACTTCTACTGTAAGGGAAATCCCTTCTCTGCTTCCAGCTGCCCATTGTAAATGCTTATCTTGCACCAACTTTGAGTAAATGTTTAGGTGACAATTCACCCAAAGGTGAGTCAGCTTCAAAATGCTTTCAACAGGCTCTTCCTATTTTTAAACCTGATTTTCATCATCATGTGATCTTACTTTGCATAGGTACATTCTAGATAGCCTCCTACGGTATGGGTTGGTAGATTATGCAAAAAAACCCGAAAGAGTCCTAACACTGAATACTGTATTCTTTTTCCCACTAGAAAGACAACTGATAACTATACACATTTATTTGAGTAGTTATGTATTTTTTAAGTTTATTCTTTCAAAAAATATCAATACTGTAAAAGATAAACAGCACCATTCTATTCAAAATTATTAATACATTTCACGTAATGTACGAATTTTTGAATGAACACTGGAATTCAATAAAAACTGTAAATCAAAAGATAATTTTAAATGGCTTTTTATTAATCAAGTAAAGCAATACTAAATTTTGTATATTTAGAAGAAAAATACAATCACAACATGTTTTGCATTTAAATCCAATTAAAGAGAATAAATACCACTTCTGGCTGACAAACTAAATTATGTATCTCTCATTTTAGAACTAGTAAGTCTCACCTTCTCATAACTAGGTTTTATTTATAGATTTAAGACCCCACTAAACATTCTCCCTGCTTCTTTCCAATTCCTAACTACTTTTCAGCTAAGAACAAACTAGTCATTGACTAGACCTGCATGACAGGTCTGAAATTAAAAAGATACTCTACATGTAATGACAGACCTGTCAAATGTACTTTACCACTTCAAAAAAGTGGATTCGGGCATATAGGAAGTAATTTTCATCAGATAAAAAGATTCACTTTCCTTAAAATTTTGGCAGTAAACTTCCACAATATAATTTATATTTTATTAATTTAGGCTATTCAAATCCATTTCTAGTTGTTATTTCTGATTTCAATAGAATTTATTTATATAGAAACTAAAACCTACCGTAACTTTAACTAAAAAAAAAAATAAATTTGTGCTTCTCAAATATATAAATGGAGGTATAAAGTTTTTAGTCTACAATAATCAATGCTGTTATGAGTGAGAATAAGATCAGCTATGCCAGTTTAATCACAGCCTTTTTTCTAATGCAGACAAGCACGCAACATTACTAACTCTCTCTGTTGTTGTTTCTCTGCTATATAGCACGGAATGGTACAGAGATCACAAAGCAAATATTGCATGACCTAGTACCAGAACCAGTACTACCAGAATAACTGCCCTTCCACTATCACAACTATAGGGCCCCAAGATAATATTGCTGGTCAGTACTGCACTGTGTCATGCACTGTATCATGCACTGGGACAGTGGCCACAGCCATGCTGATGTGGGAAAGAAGCAAGCATGCTTAGGAATGAGTTGCACAGTGCTTCACGTTTTTGGCACTCTGTAATGGCTCAGTGTGCCTTACTGCAGAAGAATCTCCTACATCTGAACAAAGTGAAGTCTACTGACCGTCTTCTGTGCATTTCACCACATTCAGATCCGGGATCCTTGCAGGAGCAATAACAACTGGATGGAACACACCTCTGAATTTCATCTCGGGTCCTGCCAGATAGGAATAAGACTTAGACAGAAGACATTTTCCATAATGACAACTCCAACTTAAGTCAAGAGTGAGCTTAAGGATGGAAATGTAAAAATAGTTATAAATGTAGCCCCATGCCTCCCATGCACACTGGAATCATGGCAACAAGAGCCATTCTGGCTGTATACGTACCCACACCAGTGTTCCCAACCACAACAGGTGCTTTGGGGTGGGCAACTTTCAAATCCAGTAATTCATCTAAGTTTACAGGAGAAATCCATGTCATACGCTCGCCATGAAAAAAGAGAGTTCTTTTTGGTTGATTTTCAGCCATTCTCTGATGGGGAAATATGGTAGATTTAAATATTTAAGACCTGTAGTTAGGTGCAAGGTCCAATAGACACCAGACTTCAAGTCAACGAAGTTGTTGATCATTGGCAGTTCTACTTAATCCTTCAAAATTGGACTGAAATGGGACTGTTATGCTGACTCTTTACACAGTGGTGAATTTCAAAACTACATGGGTGAAATGACTTCAATTAATTACAGTGGGCTAATAAACCAGATAGATTGATAATATAAATAGCCCCCAAGCAAAAACGTAGGAATAGATCCTGCAATTGCTGAAATTATTATAAAAGTGGTAAAAAAATTCTGAGGGACGTGTTTGCACACTTAGCTTGCTTGGAGGTCACCAATGACACTGGAAGCAGCACCCCTTTCTAGAGTAAGCATTCATGTGGATGCCTCTGGCTGTTCTAGCACTGTTCACTGATCATATGGAAATAGCTTGTGAACTGGTGGTGGTACAAACACATAGTCAAGAACCCCTGTCCCACAGTTAATCAACCTTTCTCTGTAAGCTGCCAGCTACTTACAGAGAATTTGACTTTCAATCTACAGACTGACAATAACGTAAAGCAAATAGCTTTAGTTTTTTCTAGGGCAAATACTGTTGTCAATAATTATGGGTGCCTGACACTTCCCATTCCAGTGCCCTTGTTTCAGCTGGTTATACCTTTGTCATACTTTAATCACTGGGGTTAAACACTCTCCAGTCTGGGTGGCTACCTGAGGCTGACATTTTGACAGAAAAGACAAAAAACCTATTAAGCCACAAAATAGGGAAAATGCTTTCTTTTTTTGCCAATGTTAAAACATGTTTGACATTCAGTTTGCTGAGAAGCATTTGTTATTTTCAGATGCTGCACTGAAAACCCAGTTTAGGTTACTTCCTTGACTTCTCACCTAATACCCAACTTTGCAACTGCATTTTCCCAATATGATTATTTTTTTAACATGAATATTCAGTAAGATCACTGAGGAAAACAAAAGAAAGAATATAATTTTGGATTTATATTAAAGTGCTGTGACATTTCTTCTGATGAAGTCCTGCTAAACAGGACTTCAGAAGAGTTCTGAACTATGGACTACTAAGGAAAAGACAGAGTTAAAAAATAGTTTATAAGCAGCAGAAATTACCATTAGTTCGGGAGGAAATATAAGCTCCTGGGTGGGATCTAAAGGCTGGAATTCATCTGTTGAAAACAGCCTGGTGGAAACCTTAAAAAGAAAGAAAACAAGCAAAGGCAAAGAATTTGCTCTCACCATTAATTCCATAAATTAAAAGTAAGGCAACCCCAAAATCAAACCATGATGATCCCACTGAAGTCAGAAGAAAATTATTCATTCCATTATTATTTGGATTTGGTGCTAAATTAACATGCACCATTTGGAGCTGCTGAGGTGAAGGAAGTGTTCATAACAGTTTCTCCAAATTCACTCCTAACACAAATGACAGTGTAGAGGCAAGCAACTGAAAGACTAAGTACGAAAAACTGAGAACAAAGTCAAACATTCGTATGGGTAAGAGGTTTCATGTAAAATTACAATCATAACTCTGTTTCTTAAGAGTGAATCAGTTACTCAGACTCAAGCCAGCAGTTAGATTCCTAAGAAATCAGTGCTTACGTTCAGATCATCAGTGATCACTGAATTAAGACAATTTCACATATGGTCTGATTTCTTGCATAACATGATGATCCTTGTATGGGATCTCATCATAGGTGAGATTAATGATATTCCTGAACTTGAAGAGCTGCTCAAATCTCAGCTCTGGAGATCCAATCTATTTTATACCAACTATCTGCCACATTGTCACCACCTCATACAAATATACATAGAGAATCCTTAATTTTTAGAAATATGTCCAAATTTCTTGTGAGGAATAATATAGTATCTTATTTTACAACTAGTATTATGTGAACAACACGGAGGATTAAAATGACAGACTATACTGCATTTACTTTAATTACAAGAAAAAAGCCAAGCAGTATTCTTTCTCTTAAGTTTTATACGTAAATAAGACAGGTAAAACCCTACCTCCTCTTCCTTGTCAAACAAATCATCTTCCTGATCAGAGCAACACTTTCCATTTGCTTCCCTTTGACAACAAACGGATTCCTAAAGTAGGAATATTCCATTAGTGAAACACTGCCCAGAGGTCAATTAGTTAAAGTCTGCTTAAGCCAGTAAGAGTGTCTATTTCAGTAAAATTCTAGATGAAGTTTAATAATAAGCTAAATTGGAAGGATTGTGTTTTAAAGAAGTGATATTCAAAAACAACTTCAAATCATCAGATGTTGAAGTCCTTAATACAAAATAATTCATACTATGTGAAATGCAGTTGACCTTGTGAGAGCACACATAGACAGCCTATATTAATTCTTTTACCCATTGTTCACTCTCTCACCTTTCACTGCAGGTTTCTGAAATGTTGCATTACATGATAAATTACTAAGAACATTAATGCAAATTCTGCTTTTATTTATGCCAGTACTGAACCACAGTAAAACACACACAGTTATTTCAGATTACTCTTCATAACCTAGGTTAGACACCAAGTTCATTTGTGTTAATCTATTTTTATAATGTGTTAGGCCACTATACACCTTACTCAAATCTACATCTCTTGACAGAAGAAAGAGATGATCTTAATGAAAATCTTGATGGTTTGTATACAGGTATGCACTAATGGGCACAATCCATTATTCCTATCATCACTACTGTTTACCTTACAGAAGGTTTTACAGGCATCTAGGATTGGCCTATATCCAGTACAGCGACACAAGTTTCCTGAAGAAAAAAAAGGAAATCAGTAAGAAAAAGCTTTGTTCTAAAGCACGTGGCTTTAAAATGTCTCTATATGAGGTTTGTTATTTTGAAGCTTAAAGAGAAGTGTTAGGTCTCCAAAAGATAAAAAAGATCAGTGTCACAAGACTTGGGATCCTGCAGCTCCTGAGTTAAAAAGCTATTGTTTCAAGGTGAGTATGACATACTTGATAGTTGCACTGGAGGGAAGGCCAACTACAGCTTAATATGCAGGAGAGTAAGAAATTATATAATATTCTTCACCCACTCAAAATGTTTTCCTCCTTCCCCTTGACTTACTTCTAATAGTGAAGGAAGTTAGCATGATACCTCCATCTAAGTTCACTTCATAATAACAGGAAACGCTTTTGGCTCCACTCTTACTCTAGAGAACAGATGACAGAAGGCTATTTTACCTGCAATCTGCAATAAATGCTCACTCCCTTAGTGAAGATGGTCAGCATCTCTCTGTCTTATTTGACTTTTATTCCTTCCACAAAGGGGTTCTCCTATGAGGTTTATGACATTCTAACTCCAAATGTAATGGGATCTCAAGAGATGTTCAGGTGCAACTATTTTTCCAATATGACAGAATTTTTGCACATCTAATTTAAAGCACTTCAAAAGACACATATGGGGATGTTCTGAATGCCCCTGAAATGATCCACAGCTCCATGCTTCATTTTCCTGAAGAAGGACAAGGAATACAAATACTGTATCCAGTAGGAACTCTACTGGGAAGCACTATTTGTGTGAAGTGCATATATATACATGCACATGTACTGACACAGACATGTACTCAAAGTATCTGAAGAAAATGGTTCAAGGACATATCTACAAATTAAAAAGTGGCAATATTTACCAGCCAGAGATGCAATCATCTGTTCTGGAGTTGGTTCTGGGTGGTTTCTTAGCAAAGTGTATATGGACATCACCATTCCAGGGGAGCAGAAACCACACTGGGAGCCATGGCACTTGGCAAGCCTTTCCTGAAATGAAACACCATAAATAGCATTCCTTCCAGTGTACATCACCAGTCTAATGAACTCCTAAATGGGAAACACCAAATCAAATGTGGTCTTTGTAGTAAATCAGACTTTTAAAGTAAAACAATTTATGCTATCTCAAATAAGGATTATTTATTTGGGTGTGATGCCCAGGCACATCTCACTGAGGAAGCTAATTAAACTTCAGTAGATTTCTATGTTTTTTGCCTTCATACTAAAACAGCAGCTGAAGGGACATTGTCCAAAATGTGCCATTAGCCCAAACAGAGCACAAGCCCGATCCACCCCAACAACTCTTACATACTATTTGATCAGGCTTGATCAAGCAAAATCCATCATAAGCCATACCTCATCAGCCTTGATCAACCATCAGAAACTTCTGTTGTCATCTGTTATCATTTAGCAGTGAGAATAATCATCATCTGAAATTCCCATGCCCTAAAACCACTGCCACTCAAGCCAGCTCATACAAAGGAAGGAATCAATAATCCCCTTACACAGCGATACTCTCACCTGAACTGGGTGAACCCTGGTTTTTGTACTTCCAACACCTTCCACTGTGGTCACTGCTGCACCATACAAGCAGCAAATGGGAAGCAAACATGCGTTTGCTGAGTAATGTCTTTGGAACATAAAGGAGAATAAGTAACAATATAATTTTATTATACTAAAGATGCATGAATATTTTGCAGTCAATGAAGACATAATGCTTACAAGCAGTCATTATCATCACTTGGGATGAGAAGAGAATAAGCTTTATAGACAGGATTACTTACTAGCTGTGTCTCTTGTCCCCAGTATAAAACTCACATCTATTAGGACAGTTCTGTAGAATTTACATTTTCCTTAATATTTCAGTCTTTTCTAATTGCCCTCTTGTCTCTCCTGCTTACAAGCAACTTGCAAGTGCATTTTGGAGGAGAAAATGAAGGGAAGGTTGGTGTAGTAAAGAATTACTGCTGCAAATTTATAAATAATACTTCTGACTCAAAGGAAATTTTAAGGTAAAATAAACAGAATTCTGAATAGGAACAATATACCAAAAATGAAAATTCTTGAAAGCTTTTCAGCATCAGCAATAGAATGTTTCGGCTTACTAAAATTAAAATGTTTCGGCTTACTAAAATTAAAATGTTTCAAGTATCATTCTGACTGCTTCAATTCCAACTCTTAGAATAAATGTAAACATTTTCATTTGCATTGCATTCCAATATAATGCAATTGCCAAAAGGAACAACTAGAACATTTTGACTTTTTCCCCACCTAAAAAAACATTAACCTGACAATGACATGTTACTATTTAACTATTTGACTGGTGTTTTCTCAATTTAAAATAATTTTTTCCAGTTTTTAGTTAATGAAACTCTGAGTTTCAGTATCAAAGTCCTTTCTGTGGGTAGGCAGGAAGAAGCGAGTTCAGTATTAAAAGGTCTGGTAAGATTCAAACTTCTGCCTGCCCTGTCTTCTTATCAGTCATATGACACTGCTGGTTTTGTGGGACAGAGTTAACTTTCTTCATAGTAGCCAGTATGGGTCTATGTTTTGGATTTGTGACAGAAACTGAGCTGATAAGACAAAGATGTTTCCGTTACTGCTGAGCAGTGCTTTCAGAGAGTCAAGGTCTTTTCTGCTTCTCACCCCACACCATCAGCAAGCAGGCTGGGGGGAGCACAAAGAGCTGGGAGGGGACACAGCTCAGTGTATAAAGCTGGGAGGAGGAGAAGGAAGTGGGGGGAGTTTGGGGTGATGGTGTCTGTCTTCCCAAGGAACTGCTACATGTGATGGAGCCCTGCTTTCCTGGAGATGGCTGAACACCTGCTGGACCACGGGAAGTGGTGAATTAATGCCTTGTTTTGCTCTGCTTGTGCACACAGCTTTTGCTTCACCCATTAAACTGTCTTTGTCTCAACCCGGGAGTTTTCTCACTTTCACTCTTCCTAAACATTCCCCTCTCCCAGCAAGGGGAAGTGAGCGAGTGGCTCTGTGGGGCCTAGCTGCCAGCTGGGGTTAAACCATGAACCAGAGCTGCAGGTAGAAGCCACATTCTAGCCATCAATAAAAAGGGTGTTAAATATATGTCCCCTGAAAAGAAAACTCCTCACAGGAGGTATCAGCATATATGAGCAAATTAAGCCCTTGATAATGATGTACTAGCAAATTTCCAACATAGCTGAATCAACAATATTTTTTACAGCATTCTCTTTCCGATCAAAGTGACCTGTTGGATTTTTTCACTATTAAGTACAGATTCTACACATTTATTTATACAGTTTCGTATCTGGAAGTAGTATCTACAGCCATAAAACTGTGTGGATTTCCAAACTCTCTGTTAAGGATACTGTATCTTCTTTGAAGCTGGCTCGTAAGTTGATATCATCACCGTGCAGGCACCACAGCCACCTCCTCCACAGCCATACTTAGTTCCTGTAAGATGGACTGAAAATGCTGTCATTAGGGAAAAAAAATATAAATGAGGTTGCATTCTGATCTTTATTCTGCACAAAAGCTTGAGGCCATGTTTTTCCTGAACCACAAAGGAACATAGAATTGGTTTGGTATGATAGCCTATGGATCAGATTCCTTTCTATGTTGGATTAAAATTTTTCGTGAAAATAAGATTGAAGCTAAGGAATGACAGGACCAAAATCCTGCTCTCAAGAAAACAGAAAACTGGATTTCAACTTCTTTTGGAAGAGGAGTAAGTTGGGACAGAAAGAAGAAGTAAAAAAAGTTTTCCAAATGAATATATGAAAGAAACATGTAATAGGCAAAATAGCTATATACCTGATGTTCCAGTGGAACACTGAAATCAGTATCTCTTTTTTTCCCCAGAAGGCCCATTTATAGTCAGGATATTAACCTTGCCTCTGATATGAAAAAATCACACTTATGAGAGAAGCACTCATTTCTATAAATCTGGAACACTGGCCAATCTGAAGCTGTGAACTGACAAACAGCTAATTTGATGTTCTACAGCCACCAAAAGGAAGATACCTTACTCCCTATTTCTTCTGTCCTTCCTCTTGCCAACATTACCTCCTCCAAAAACCAAGACCTCCAAGTCTTTTTCTCACCAATCCCTTCTAACTAATGATGAACTGACTAATTAGCAACTGAGACCCTAATCCAGCTGAAAGAGGGACTTCTACAGAGCTCCCATCAAGCTGCACGTATACCAGCCAAAAGGTTCTTAGGTTTCTTTGTGGGGGGAAGAAGAACACACATACGCATCATGCCTGATGGCCTAACTTTGTTTAGGAAACAAGGCTAAAAATACAGCAGCCCAAGGAAGAGTATTTGGCTTAAGAAAGACACAACATTTAATATGGTTGTTTTATCTTAAGAGAGTCACAACTTCCTTAATCTGGAAAATCACCTTTTCATTATAATTGCTGAGAATTTCGTTCTAGTAAGGCTTTCAAATGAGTGATTTATTTGAAGTGACTTTCAAATAAGGGAACAGACAAGAAAAGGATACGTCTCCTTCGCAGGTAAGATAACAGCATTTGTTCAGGATCAGCATTTTTCTCTATTACCTGCAGTAAGAAATGAAAAACAAAGTTTAACAAAGAAACCAAGGATTTTCAAAATACAGGGCACAGACTATATTCCCACAAAGCCAGAGAAGAATCCTCCTCTAGTTACCTCTGATAGAACTAGACTTAATTGCAAAGACCACAGGAGAGTTTAGGCTCGCCCTGGAAATTCCTTCCCAGACAGATACGTTTCCAGGAAAGAAGTGCCAGGGCACCTCGCAACTACTAAAAGTTAAGTGCTGTTCAGCGAAAGGTCATACTGAGGCCACACTAAAAGTAAAAACGCAGGAGAATGTTGCTACAATAGAGGCAGCATAGCATAAAGAATGTTTTGCAGACTTTCAGAGTGTCCCTGACACTCTGGGATGAACACCACAGAAGCCTGCAAGACTATTAGCAAGGATGCAGTTTTCGTCTAGCTTTATTTATATAAACTTTCACTTGCCATAACAGACTAACAACAGACAGCAACAGAAATGCCAACATTCTTGACTGAGTACAGTATTTCTTATTCCGTTGCTTAGAATCAGCTAGTCCAGTTATACTGAATCAACAGCCAGTTTAACTCTTGCAATATTATCTTTGGCCAGTATGTTGGCCAATCACGCATATTCTGGCTCCTGAGTCTTGCTTTCTGTTGTGCCTCTGAATCTGATACCATCTGATACTCCTTCTCCAATGCCATTGAAGATGAGAAGCCAGACATGCACACATGAAAACCTAGTTTGCTTGCCAGCCAAATTTGATACCCAGCTGAAATTTTATTTCCTTTTGACATGTTTTTTCCCCCAAATGCAGCAGAGCTAGCTAAAACAGGATGTTGTAATCGCGTTTGTCCTCTTCTGCTGCTTCTACCCTTCTAACAGGACCTGCTGTACGCAGAAGAGCATTGCCTAACTACAGTAATATGTGTGGTCTAATTCGCTTCTTACCAGCAAGGAGATGGGAAGGACTGCTTCCGGAAACTTGCGTGAGCATTCAGTTAAGTCTGAGGAAACCAAATCTGGGGTGACTCCTGGAAGCAGCAGCCCTTTCTCTGCACTTTCCGAGCAACACTTACCTTCCTCCCATTCACATAGAAAATCAGGTCATCGGCACCCACTCCTTGCAGAGACATTGCACGTCTGACCCGGACCCGGACCCGGACCCAGTCGCATCTAGAATGGTCGCAGCAGGCGGGGCCAGGGCCGCGGGGGGCGGGAGCGGGGCGGTG
>NW_009943646.1:0-316 GCF_000696875.1 Nestor notabilis
GATGTCGGTGCGAGGAGCGGGACACGCGTGGGGACAACGGAGGAGGAGCCCGGGGGAGCGGGAACCCGCCCGCGCTGCAAGTTGTGGCGTAGCCGGAGCGGGAGCTCTGCGGTGAAAGGCCCTTGTCCTACTCCTCGGGAGCGGTGGGCTTGTTACCGCCGGCCGGCCACAGCGGTGCGGTTTGATGTGTAATGGAGCCAGTGCTGCTCCACAGCCGGAGTCATCTGGAGGCTCACGGGGAGAGGCGCCTGCTCCCGGAGCAGGAGGGGGGCTGGGGTTGGTGCCTGCAACGTTCAGGGCAGCGCGGCTGCGGAAG
>NW_009943646.1:382-6031 GCF_000696875.1 Nestor notabilis
AACCCCCTGAGGGCTGGAAACTCTGCTTTGCTCCATCATCATTCTGTCTCCTACCGGGAAAAAGAGAGGGATATGGCAGTACCCTTCCATTGCCCTGGTGAGTCAGCCAGGGGATTTATATTCTCTTATTCATTAAATGTGTAGCTGTCTGTTTGGAGCCTCCCTGCGAGGCTCAGGTGTAGCCACCAGCCCACCCAGAGGGTTTCTGTTCTTCGTTGCTTTGTGAATCTGCTTTTTGACTAGAACCATATGTGAATCCAGTACCCGATAAGCAAGATCAGTGTGGCAGCTCTGTTTTGCCTTGTGTGCACTGTCGGACTATGTGTTAACCTCTCTGCTTTGCTTGTAGGTTATCTTGAAGTTTGGGTGAAGCTTTCTGTGTTGTACTGACCCAAATAAAAGCTGAGGTGGAGAAGAAAATAGGAGAGCTTGAAGGCTTGTGTTTGCTTGAGGAGTAGGTAGAGGTGGGAAGGGAGGGTTTGGAGTATCTCTTCGGTGTATTGAAGTTTCCAGATGAGTGTGTGGTAGTGTGTTATGTAAGGAAGTTGTGCTTTGGCTGAATATCGCTGGTCTGCAACACTTTGGCAGTCACTTAGTGATACTCAGTAAACTGCAATGACTGCTAAAGGGGGGTCATTGTGGCTGGGGGGGGCAGGGAGGATGCATGGATAGTGCAGGGCTTTACTGGGGAGGGCCTGGTTTCTATTGGGAAGCAGGGAATGCTGCTTTAATAGCTTAGTGCATGCTGGGGTTCAGGATTCAACGCTCGTGAGGCACTTTTGTTTCTGGTCTGTGGCTTTTAACAGGAGAGAAGCTGAATGTGTTGAGTCTTAGTTACCATTGGGTGCTTGTGGACTGGTTCTGTGCGCTGCTCGTGAGAGATGCAGGATCCTGAGGGGATAATGGGGACTGTGTGAGGTTTGGAGAGTGCTCAAAGCCTTGGGAAGGAGCGAG
The DNA here is from genome assembly GCF_000696875.1 of Nestor notabilis. Lineage (NCBI taxonomy): Eukaryota > Metazoa > Chordata > Aves > Psittaciformes > Psittacidae > Nestor > Nestor notabilis. The sequence goes on from NW_009943646.1 coordinate 1,337, forward strand.
AGCATCGCCAAAGCACTCGTGTGTATGGAGCCCTGCAAAGTCCCAGGTGTTTCAGTGGAGTAAGTGTGGTGGCTGTTGAGGAGAGGTGGTGATAGGTCTGTAGGCAACGTATTCAACCAAGTATGTGAAGGGAAATAAACCCACTTACTCCGATGCTTTAGCAGTTAGATGGGGGTTAAGCTAAAGGTTAGAAAGGAGCACTTTTAATTTGAGTTACTGTGGCTGCCTCTGAACTCCTTCAGTGAGAATCACTCCCTGTTTATGCTCCGGCTATTTTAAGCCTGTGGAGAGGTTGGTATCCTCTTGTATTTTTTGTTCTGGTGTCTCTGTGGAGTGACCAGCCCTGCCAGGACAACAGGGGGATGGGGAGTGTCCGACCGTTGCTGTTGCACCTTGTGGCAGGAACAAAAGCCTGCAGAATGTGGATGGAGTGGAAATAATCCCAGTAGACTTGAGCACAAAGAAGCAATGGGAAGGAAAGCTGCTGCTCAGGCATTGTTAAAGGGTGTTATCAGTCTTGTTCAAGTCTCAAGCTTGCCACTGCCTCTTGTGCTGGGGCGCTTTGGGTTTGATGCTCGGCCACAGGCTGTGAGGTTTTCTCCAAACTCTTTGTGTCCTTGGATAATGCAGGGATGAGGACTGGGAAACAAGCAGAAAATCCTAAGAGTAATGCTTTGATACAGTGTTACCTGAAAAGGCCTCTTGCATGTTGACCTCTCCTGGGCTGGAAGAAGGGCAGGACAAGGAGTTCTTGGTGGCTGGGTAAGTAGTGTTGGGGTGTGAGGCAGAGTAGGAACTTTGTGGTCTGTCCTCATGTGTCTCTGCTTGCTCTTGGGGTTGTCCAGAGTCTCGAGATGTGTGTCCACATGAAGCAGCAGCTGTTCTTTAAGCTGATGCTCCAAAAGAGCTCAAGGCTTGAGGTCTGCTATTGAGTTCCTGCTAGTATTATTCACTGCAGTCCCTCAGCAGGGAGCTCAGGCACTTCCTGGCTTGCAGGCCTCAAACTTGGAAGTCTTGTCTTGTGAGAAATGTTTGGGGTGTCAGTAATGACACCAGCCACAAGTGTGGGGGTAACAGTGAAGTACAACTTCAGTGTTATTTTGATACATATATGGTAATCTGTTTTGAAGGGTATGTTTTGTAAGAAATGCCATGTGAAGCTGAGCAGGGGCAGGAAGGGGGTGACATTGGAGGGCCATAGCTAGTGGCTTCCATTTCAGGATTTGAGCTGAAACACCTTGGTTTCAGCACATCCCTGTGTGCGTGGCTTATCTTTAGGAAATGCATTACCTGTGACTAGATAACTGGGGCACTGCTGGGAGCAATTTGAATGGGAGAGCAAGTAAAAGCTGAGTTCATTGTCTCTTCTGGGCTGCCCTGTAGGAACTTGGTGCACCTGACAGAATCATAGAATCCCAGCCTAGTTTGGCTGTGAAGGGACCTTCAAGCTCATCCAGTCCCAACCCCCTGCCGCACACAGGGACACCTTCCACTGGAGCAGGTTGCTCCAAGCCCTTGTGTCCAACCTGGCCTTGAACACTGCCAGGGCTGGGGCAGCCACCACTTCTCTGGGCACTATGTCCAAGCGCCTCAGCACCCTCACAGGGAAGAGCTTCTGCCTCAGCGCTCATCTCAGTCTCCCCTCTGGCAGGTTAAAGCCATTCCCCTTGGCCTGTCCCTACAGGTCCTTGTCCAAAGCCACTCTCCAGGTTTCCTGCAGCCCCTTTAGGCATTGGAGCTGGTCTAAGGTCTCCTCTTGAGGAGCCTTCTCTTCTCCAGGCTGTTCAGCCAGTCTCCCCAAGCCTGAACAGCAAGAGAGAAGGGGAAATGAGAAGCTGTGCTACAGCCCTTCTGAAGTAAAACTCTTGCAGTGGAGGAATGGTGGCTGATAATGGAGAGACCCAAAGAACAGGTAGTGCTTTACAGAACTAGACTATATATTCCATAGTGAGGTCCTTGTTCACTGCAGTAGGTGATGGACTTGCCTGTATCCCAGAGCTGCTTGACTGGAGATTCTCCAGTATCCCTTTCTTTGAGCCTTGTCCCTGGCTGGGCTGTGGCAGGGTGAGAGGTGGTGGTGTCTCTGTTACCTGTGCTGAGCAGAGCTGGTGGTTCTGTGCCTGTAGCTTTGCATCAGCCAGTGGGAACAATGTGCTTCCCTTCTGGCCTCTCGCTGTGTTCGGGGAGCTGCCAGTGCAGCCCATCTGTGTCCAATCTCTTGTGTGTCCCTGGTACACAGAGTATTAGTGGAGCTCCTCTTGGCCAGCCAAGGCATTTGATACTCGGATTCCACCCCGGGAGGAAGTCACACATTGAAAGAAGTCACTCAGTGGATTTCAAATGTTGAAAAAGCAGGTTTTGTTGAAGGGAAAGGGATTAAAATCTTTATGAAGACTCACATGCTTCTGCTAATAGGGGTAGTAGCCTCAGAATGGCAGATGCTCTGGAATCATAAGTCCTGTAGGCCAGGAGAGCACCTGTGGGTGGTGTGACCTTGGTGTGAGCTTGTCGAGTAGAGTGGAATATGTGGTGGGTTCAAGGCCTAGATTCCATGTTGCTTGGCAGTGCTGTGTTGAAAGCTGCTATCAGTTCATAGCTGAGGGGCTGGAAGTTCCTTTTTGGTTGGCTAAGTCTTGGTTTCATAACACAGCACCTCACAGGAGGGGGTCAGGGGCTTCGGGCAGATCAACTTGAAGTCAGATTAAAAGCTTGTTTCACTTAACAGCTGCAACCTGAAGCAAAGATCAGGCTTATAATCAAGCTAATGATGTGGTCCCTGAGTAAATTACACTTTGAAAGCAGTTCAAGCTGGAGTAGGGGTGAAAGACTACAGCTGAAGCTGGAAGGCCTTTGGGTAATGTTTGGCTCTTTGGAGGTGCTCAGCTGGTGTTCAGGGCTGTGTCTGGGGGTTCTGCTGTGTCCCCACATTGCTAGCACTGACTACTAAAGGGTGCTGGTGTTTTACTTGCTCGATGGGCTTCTTGCTATTGCCACTTATTTTGGTTATTCTTCCTAAAGGCTGTATTAGCATTCATTAATCCTTAAAACCAGTCCTTATCTTCTGGCCAGAGCAGCTTTTACCCAGGAGCATGTTAGATGGGGGGGGGAATTGTTGTCTGGAGGAACAAACTTGAGCTGCTTTAACAAATGGCTGTGGAATTTACAATTAAAACTTGATTACAACTTGATCATAGCCTGAAATGTGTGCAGGGTTAACATTTAAAGTAGGAAGGACTTCAACTGTTTGCGTTGAAAGTGCTTTACAAACTTCTTGTGCACCTACCTGAGCGAGATGCAGTTTGAATTCCATGTGCTGGCTGCTAGTGGGAAGAGGGTGATGTGGGTCTGGGTCAGGCGTGTGTGCCCCGAGGCCTCACAAATGCCTTTCATGTGGCATGAGCTGAGAATGCCCCCCTCAACCTGCTGCTCACGTTCTGAGGGTGCAGCCCAGCACACAGGGGGGTTCTGGGCTCAAGCACACACTGAAGCCAGGTCGTGGGGAGCTTCTCACCCAACACCCCCAAGTCGTCCTCCTCAAGGCTCCTCTCAATGCAGTCTCCCCCTTCTTTGTGTTAGCCAAATGAGATTCCAGGAAAAGGCTTTCCTGGAAGCCCTGTGTAGGAGTTTGTTTTGTTGGGAATGTAAGAACACAATTAAATCTGCTGTTAGAGCCTAAATAGCAGTTTCTTGTGTGAGTTATGTAGCTTTCAGTACAGTAGTTCATGAGTGTAATGGTGGTGGTTTCACTCAGCTTGGGTGAGACACTCTGGTGTTTGCTTTGCTTCCACTTCCTCATTTTTGCTGAGGAACTAACACACACTTTTAACTGTGAAATGGGTCACGTTTATGCCATGGTCCACAGCAGTGGCTCAGCACAAGGGTGTTTTGCTGTAGGGGAGCTGGCAGAAATGGGGAGCTCTGTAGGTTGGATTTCCAGCCTCATGATGAGGTCAACTCCTGTGAGCTGAGAGCTCAAACTGACACTTCAGCTAAAGGCCACTTGAGTCTTCACTTCTAAGTTCCTAAAGCAAAACCTTCTGCTGTGCTTAAGGGTCAGAAGCTGTCCTGGGTGGAACCAGCTGTGGCTTTTTTCAGGTGTTGGCTTAAAATCAGTGTTGTTGAGACCATAGCACAGGCCTTGCAGCTTAGGATCTGTCTCATGTGGTAGCTGTAGAATCAGCCTGGTTTGGTTGAAGGGACCTTCAAGCTCATCCAGTTCCACCCCCCTGCCACGGGCAGGGACACCTTCCACTAGAGCAGGTTGCTCCAAGCCCCTGTGTCCAATGTGGCCTTGAACACTGCCAGGGATGGGGCAGCCACAGCTGCTCTGGGCAACCTGTGCCAGTGCCTCAGCACCCTCACAGGGAAGAACTTCTGCCTAATGTCTCCTGGCTGTTTTGCAGATGATACCAAGGTGTCATTGACTCCTTCACATATTCTGAGTTGCTGTTTTACTCTGGGGTTGTTTGTTGTGAGTTACAAACCAGCTGGTCTCAGTCTCCCCCAGCAAGTTCTGGAAGCAAAGACCTTGCCAGCTCTGGTGGTGTGCTCACAGGACCTTGGAAGCTGCACAGGAGTTTCCAAAAGGCAAAAATACCCTCTTGGTCAGATGCAGGAGCTTGGCACTGTGCTGCAGCACCAGCTGCTCCTGTGCACTTGTGCCTGGGTGAATGCAGGCCTATGCAGTTACCATTC
>NW_009943646.1:6046-8764 GCF_000696875.1 Nestor notabilis
GAAGCCGGGCTCTGCAGGTCTGACAGGTGAGTGGGCATATGAGCAGCTTGAAGAGAATGGCACCTTAAAGCCATCATCTGTGCCCTGCAGGAGCTCTAGTGATGTGTTCTCCCCTTGGCTGTGTAGAGGCACTGCTGTGGCTGGTACCTGTGCTCCAGAGGTGGCTGCTGCTGGCTGAGCTGTCACATTGTCATCCAGGTAGTTGGTTCTACCAAAGCTGGGGGTGGTGAGTGGGCATATGAGCAGCTTGAAGAGAATGGCACCTTAAAGCCATCATCTGTGCCCTGCAGGAGCTCTAGTGATGTGTTCTCCCCTTGGCTGTGTAGAGGCACTGCTGTGGCTGGTACCTGTGCTCCAGAGGTGGCTGCTGCTGGCTGAGCTGTCACATTGTCATCCAGGTAGTTGGTTCTACCAAAGCTGGGGGTGTTTGTATTGCAGGGGCTGGAACTGAGGGTGGCTGCTAAACTTTTCCAATGTGAGGAGCTTAAAGCCAGGAATGCACCAATGTGAATTTATAGAGCAGAACCTGAAATGCTGCCTCAGGTGAGCGCTGTGTCACTGAGACAAGTGGTGTAAGTTTGTTCTAAGTCATCTCTTCCCAGAGAGCTGCTGCGTGCAGTTTCAGGAAACCAAAGTGTTCTTTCTAGCTGGAAGTGAAGGGAGAGAAATAGTATTTTGATGAGAAACAGGTCTGCTACTGCCTGAACTTCAGTGTTACCTCTGCTGCTGTTGTGAGACTTACCTTGGGTACCACTGAAGGGGTGTTGTGCCATCTAGTCTCATGGAGAGTGGGATGTAGGGTGTCAGGGCAGCTTTGCGGCTGTGTGTTCTAGCAGGTGGTAGGACACATGCTCAAGCTGCAGCCCCTGTCTCTACCTATTTCCTCTTTAGAGCAGGGAAGGGCCCTGCTGGGTTCTTAAATATCATCCATGGTAGCTTGTGGTTGGCATGGAAAATGTGTGTTTAGTTGTATTCCTGAGTTTAGTGTTGTGTTTATGCATAAAATGGGAGTGAAGGGGATGAGAACAGGTAAGGAAGGGAGGTTTAGATGTGGGGTTTTTAGACCTGTGTTTGGAGCTTTGAATACTGTACTCTTAAGTTTGTTCCAGAAGATTTGAGTCAGTTGCATTTGGAAGGGGCTTGTACTCTTACATCTTCAGGAGCAGGGCTGTTCCTGGTTTTCAGTTTCCGTGCCCATGTTTCCACATTCACACGTGTGGACATTTACTTCATTCTGTGTGGCCATGACTGGAGTGCCCCTGTAGGGGGTGTGTGGCCTGCAGGAGCTGGCTGCATGTGGCAGTGGGTGCTGGTTCCTTTGCTGCCTCTGGGTTTGCTGAAGCCCAGCACGGGCCTGGCACGCTGCTCTGTGCTTTTGAGACTGCTGCTGTCTCAGAGCTTCTAAAGCAGTTCTCTGATGGGAGGGTGTTATTAGATGGATGGGAGGGTGTTATTAGATGTGTTTAGTGTTGTGGAGGTGAAGCAGAGGTGGGCAGTGGGTAAAGTGTGGTGGGGAGTGAGCGGGTGTGACTGATCTCCATGCTGCCACATATGTGCCACCAGGAGGTGAGGAGGGGATCCTATTTGGCTAATGTTGGCTACTCTGAATTGCCATGTATAACTTGACAACTCCCAAGGGCTTTCCTCCTTTGGAGGGTATCTGGAGGTGCTCTCCACATTCTGGAGGCACTTCAGCAGGTGCTTCATGCTCGATGTCTACTCCTGCCCATGCTGAACCATGAAGTGTGGGAACAAGGTTTGCTTGGATCAGCACTGGGAGGAGCATGAGACAAGCTTCAGCAGTGTGGGGTCAAGTCAGAAGGCTTTCCCATGGGCTTCTTGGTAGCTGCTGAGAGCAAACCCAAGCTGTGTCTGCTCTGCAGTAGTCATGGCATGGGGAGCTTTATCTCTGTTGCAAGGCTTCTGGGGGGCTGCATACTGAGGGGGAAATCCTGAGGTTACCTGCTTGCTGTGATGCAGTGTTTCTGTCTTGTGACAAAAGAGGGTTTGGTTAGCGGTGGCCTCCCAATTCTTGGGAATTGGAAGCTGGAACTCCCAGAGATCATCTGTTCATTAGCTTAAATGCTGTTGGTGTGACAGGCATGGGCAGGGACACCTTCCATTAGAGCAGGTTGCTCCAAGCCCGTGTGTCCAACCTGGCCTTGAACACTGCCAGGGCTGGGGCAGCCACAGCTTCTCTGGCCACCCTGTGCCAGCACCTCAGCACCCTCTCTCTAGATCACTTCAGCTGGAGCAACCCTGGAGCTGTTCTGGGGCAGGGGATAAAATTGGGCTGATGCTGAGGTGCTGGGTTGAGGCCATTTTTGCTTTCGGTGGCTTGGAGATTGTGGGATATGTAACACCTTGGGAATACTGGGATCTCCTATGTTCTGCTGTCAGTGAAAGCAAACCTGACAGACCCTAGGGCTTGATGAAGATTGCTGTGACTTAATAACTGTTTTGAATCCTGAAGAGGTAACTGAGGCATGTGCCAAATGTATCACCTGGGTTTAAGATGCACCTTTGCTTCCTGGGCTATTAATTTTGTGGTTTCAGGAAACTCGCCAATGTGATCTTTATGGTCATGAGCAGGAGTGATGACCAGAGTGCCACCAGCAGCTCTTTTAGTGCTAACATGGTTACTTTTGACATGAAATGAACTCAAGTGTTCTGTTTTTCAGGAGTTGAATGATCTGGCACGTGATCCTCCAGCACAGT
>NW_009943646.1:8795-25800 GCF_000696875.1 Nestor notabilis
TGATGACAGTAAGTATGTTACTATCAGCAACCTGCTGGCTCTGACTTCCTCCTTCTAACATGGAATGTCCAGTTCCTCAGCAAGGAGAACCTTCCAGTTGCTTTTGGTTAAAGTACTAGATCCCTCTCCACATACTAATCTTAACTGTGTTGCCCTTCTGTATCTAACACCTTCCTGTGTATCGCTGGAGATCTGTGTTACTCCCATGTTAAGGATTGAGCAACTCTGTGCTCTGAGAACATCTTAAATGACACCTCTAGAATTAACTATTCTGGCACTCACAGGACATGATGTTATTCAGTAGCTATTGGGCCGAACCAGGAGGCAGCTGCACACAGCTTCTGAGCTGCTTTGGTGTCTGAACTCTATGTAGTGTAGTCACATCCTCTAGAAGTAAAACACTCCTAGCACTAGCTGCTGCAGCAAAGTGAGGGTTACTGTAGTGTACAAGGAGTTAGTTAAGACTGCATTGCAAGAGGGTTACGTGCAGTCCTTGTTTGTAACAGGTTAACATGTGAATGGCAGGAAAACCAGCTAGTAAATTACAGTTTAAATAGTGAAGTCATGTTAGATTTCTTTATTTATTGTTAATTTTTAGGCAGGTTTTCACTCAGTTTGGAATCCTATTTATGGCTTTCTCCATAAGCAAAATCATAATGTTTAAATTGTAGAATCCCAGCCTGGTTTGGGTCAAAGGGACTTTAAAGCTCATCCAGTCCCAACCCCTGCCATGGGCAGGGACACCTTCCACTAGAGCAGGCTGCTCCAAGCCCCTGTGTCCAACCTGGCCTTGAACACTGCCAGGGCTGGGGCAGCCACAGCTTCTCTGGGCACCCTGTGCCAGCACCTCAGCACCCTCACAGGGAAGAGCTTCTGCCTAAGAGCTCATCTCAATCTCCCCTCTGGCGGGTTAAAGCCATTCCCCTTGGCCTGTCCCTACAGTTCCTGAAGAATCCCTCTGCAGTGTCCTTGTAGGCCCCCTTCATATGTTGGAATGTGGTTATGCTCTTTCTCATAGCAGCTCTGCTGTGTAGAAAAGGCTCCTTAGGAACACTTGGAAGCTTTGGCTGGGATGCATTGAACTTGCTGTGTGTTGTGGGCTCTCTGACAAGCGTGCTGTTAGTGAAGCATCCAAGCTCGTGAGTAGGGGATATTTAAGTAGGAAACCCCTTTATCTGAACACAAAGAGCTCAAGCTCTGGTATCTTTTCTAAAAGGAAGAAATTAGCTGCCAAGATCTTTCTGAATCATTTCTGAACTCTGAATCACTTCTGAACTTCAGAAGTGCTGAAGTATATAGAAACATGCACATTCCTAGAGACACCTAGGATAGGTTAAAAAAGGCCCGTGAAACCTATGGATGAGAGCACTGAAAGAAGTGCAGACAGGACTGAGCAATGCTTTCAGAGAGGTGGAAGCTGTGTTTGGCTTTGAGGGCTTTAGCAGGAGTGTCAAACTGCTTCTAGTTACTATTTCTGCTTTCCAAATAGTATTTCAAAGAAGCTGGTAGATTCATGGAAGAGAAATGACCAAGATGCAAGAGCCAGTGTGAGGCTTTTAGCAAGTGTCATTTGTGCCATTCTAAGACTACTTGGCAGTTTCCAAGGACTTCTCAGAGGTGATGGAGATGGAGCTTGTCTGGTGGAGGAGGTGGTAATAGGTTGGTGAATGCTTTGGAATGGAAAGTTACTACAGAATTCAGAAAGCTTCAAAGTAATATTCAGTTCTTCTCCTCTTGCCACCTTCCTGAAGGGTCTCTCCTGAAGGACTTTGCTGGGAGCAGCACTGGGTGTGTGTCAGTGGAAGTAGCAGTAGCAGCAGCAGCAGAGGTGCCTTCTCAGCGATCCCTGTGCCTTGGTTGCCTGGTCAGAATGCCAGTCCGTGGTGTTCAGGGTGTTCATCACACTTGGCCTGGATGTTGCGAGACATCTGAAGCTGAGGTTAAATGGGCACTTCCCTTGAATCTGGAGTGGAGCTGGATCCAAACAAACCACCCTTCTGGCTTGTGAAAGGCTGAGATTTCACTGTGAAAGGGTTTTTCTTCCTGGCTGCTCCTTGGGTTTAAGACAATAATTGGTTAAACTGATTTCTGTTTTCAGAGTGCAGGGCTGTGCGGGTTAAGGTCCTGTGCTGTGTGAATCTTACACATCTACTGATACCTGGGAAACTCCTGGTGGTTTTCCTGTGATTAGCCACAACCTTCACTGCTGGGTTTCTGCTGCCCCTCTGTCCTCTTGTTCGGGGTTTCTTGCTCTCCTGCTACAGGTGGTGGGGACTTGCTGTGAAGCTGTCTGAACCCTTTTAAAATTGAATGAACACTACATTGGAGCACATGGAACCCAAGAATGGTTTGGGTTGAAGCTTCAAGCTCCTCCAGTTCCCACCCCTTGCCATGCACAGGGACACCTTCCACTAGAGCAGGTTGCTCCAAGCCCCTGTGTCCAACCTGGCCTTGAACACTGCCAGGGATGGGGCAGCCACAGCTTCTCTGGGCACCCTGTGCCAGCACCTCAGCATCCTCACAGGGAAGAGCTTCTGCCTCAGAGCTCATCTCAATCTCCCCTCTGGCAGATTAAAGCCATTCCCCTTGTCCTGTCCCTACAGGCCCTTGTCCAAAGCCCTTCTCCAGGTTTCTTGTAGCCCCTTTAGGCACTGGAGCTGCTGTAGCATCTCCCTGGAGCCTTTTCTTCTTCATGAACCACTGTCTTGATTTCCTGACTGTAGAAGGTAGTTTCTCAGGGGCTACCCAGTGTCAGCAGCTGCAATACCCTTTGTACCAAGCCTCCTGCGCTAAACAAATGCTCTTCTCTCCTTGCCTCAGCAGGGCTGTTCCTGTTGTGCTTTTCCTCCCTTCCTTGTCTGAGCTCACTCCCAGTATTACGCTTGTACCACCTGTAATTACAGCCCGCTCATGCTAGAGTAGAACAAGCAGTGCCACTGTGGGCCAGAGCTACTCTTGGCCAAGGCACTCCTGGAAGCTGTAGGCACCAGTTGCAAGTTAAGAACAGAGCTGCAACTGTGGCTTGAAGACTCACCTTGCAACAACTGGAGCCTTGTGTACAGCTCCCCAGAGGGAAACTTCCCATGGTACTAGCTCACAACTTCTCTGTTACATTGGTGCTCCTTGCACAGGCTGATGTTAGAGCCTTGGGAGAACACCAAGAACTTCCTGCTGTGCCTCATGCAGATTAACAGCTTTGATTGTTTTCCTTGTGTTCTGCAGCATAACGACATTCTCCACAAACCTTCTGTATTACCACATTAAGATGTTCTCTTGGACAGATGCATACGAGTGAGACTTGATTTTTGTCCATTTAACCTGAAGTGTTTAACCCTGGTCCCAAATGTTGAGTGGAGACCATCAGTCTGGAATTCTCTTAAGCCTTGTGTTGCTTCCTGCTACTTTCATGACATCTTGAGGCCTCTGTGGAGGCCAAGCTTCAAGATTCAGTCAAGATACCACTGGCTTAGGTTACATCTTTACATGTGGTATATACAAAGCTTAGGCTTACTCTCCATTTGACTATAGATATGTGTAGGAGACATCCTACCTAAGAAAGATGTGAGGTCATGCTTGCTCCACAAGGGCAGTTGTTGGGAACAGGGCCCTTTGATTCTGGTGCTTCATTGGAAACCACAAAGTTGAACTCACAATTTTGAGGGTGAAAAGGTGACTCTTCACTGCGTGGATGTGTTTTGTAGGGGGGTGTTTTGCAGGGCACATGTGTTGAGGTACCACACCAATCTCAAAAGTGTGGAGCAAGTGGCTGTGGAGTGTTGGGTACTTCGCCCTCTTTAATTCTTTGGCTTGCTTCCCTGCAGCCTTTCAGAAGGCTTTGTTTTTAAAATGGGCTTTTCTGTACTGCTTTGTCTGGAAGAAAGTAGTTTGTTACTTGAGATTCTCCAAACTGAAGTAAATATTTCTCTTTTGCAGTGTTCCATTGGCAAGCTACAATAATGGGACCAGTAAGTATGAGAGAATTGATGTTCCTGGCTCTTTCTGATTAGCCGCCTTGTTCTAACTTCTCAAACCTGCAATGATTCTTTCTCACTAACAGAATGACAGTCCCTATCAAGGTGGAGTATTCTTCTTGACAATTCACTTCCCAACAGATTATCCCTTCAAACCACCTAAGGTGAGTGCTAGAAATCTGTTTATTTCTTTGTGGTGTCATGTATATTTGTGAGCCTACACTGAAATTTTCCTTCTTCTGCAGGTTGCATTTACAACAAGAATCTATCATCCAAATATTAACAGTAATGGCAGCATTTGTCTTGATATTCTACGATCACAGTGGTCCCCAGCACTAACTATTTCAAAAGGTACCTCCAATGTTCGTTGACTTTTACTCTGCTGAAATGATTTACTCACTTGGATTTAGAATGTAAAACCTGCTCCTGTCTCCTGAGTTCCATAGTCTTGTAACCTCACCTCAGGCTCTCAATACTTGTTACTTCAAGCCAGAGATTAAACTTGGCCTTTGTCAATGGAAGATTGCAAACCAAGTAAAATATAGAGGGGAACAGTTGTGGCTTTAAAAAAACAACACTAAAGCTGCTTGATTCTTGGTTATCTTAAGGAGAACATCAGAAGTCCCTGATGGTCACTTTCTAACAGAGCTTTCAGTGACAGGGACTACTAAAACACATGTTAAAACTTAACTGGCTTGCACTGTCTTAATACTTAGCTAACAACATCTTGGTCCCTGTGAACTCTGTTAGCTTGTGGGGCATTGGAATCCATCCTTTGCCTGCTAGAGCAGGGTTCATGTTTAATGTAAATAGGAGGCTTTAAACACCTTGAAAGAAGACCCAGGTTTGAATTTTACTGATTCCCCTTCCCCACCCCCCCCCGGCTGTTGAAACTGTAGATCTACAGTTTGTAGATTGAGCTGTGCCTGTTGAGCATTAGTTTTGGGTCTCTGTGCATGGACCATACCTTGAGCATTCTATTTCATAGCTTCACAGTGTCTCTATAATCAAATACTGCCAGTTATGCCATTTAATTTCAGTATCCTCTTCATGGTGTCTTAGCCCTCTGAGGCTGTCCTATTGCTTTTAATTCTTCTCTCCAGCCACATGTGATGTTCCTGGAGGCTTTTTGGTTCAGACAGATGAGTCCTGGTGCACCTCTCCTGAACATCACAACTGTCTCCCTTTTATTGAGTTCAGAAGTTCCAACCTCCTCTGTCCAGCTAAAGAATCAGTTTATAGAAATAGATGGAAAGGCAAAATAATATCTTGCCTTGTCTGACATCACTGAATCTGCTCATGCATGAAGCTAGAAGTCTTTACTGTGAGTTGACAGAGCTGTAGAAGTGTCAGGAAAGGGGAATGATTGCCAGGTTGGCACAGCTTTCCTTACAAATGCTTCCTGTCAGGTATTGGCTACTGTTGGAAGCATTAAGTTAGTACTGAGTCCTGCCACCCATTGTTTTCTGGTTAAATTGCCATATAACTGGTTAAAATGCCATAGTTGGAGGTGTGTAATCTCTCTTGCTTTAGAGAGGCTGAAACAACTGTATAGGCATGTTTGAAGATACTGGAAGATTGGAATTAGGAGAGTTGGAAGATGGGGCAAGAACTTAAGAGGCTAGTTAAGGGCATAAGTGGGCTGCCTATGGATGTCTGTTAGCTTTAATCCTGGAATGGTTTGGTTTGAAGGGACCTTAAAGCTCCTTCAGCTCCAACCCCCTGCCATGGGCAGGGACACCTTCTACTAGAGCAGGTTGCTCCAAGCCCCTATGTCCAACCTGGCCTTGAACACTGCCAGGGATGAGGCATCCCTCACGAAATAGATCTTAACTTTAATTCTGCAACCCAAATACAGTTGGGGGTGTGCTTTTAACATCTCCTGTTTTCTGCCTTGAACTCTGTTTTATCCTCCTCAAAGCTTATCCTTGTGGCTTAGTTGGAGTAAGCCATGGGATCAGTGTGGCCTTTCTGTGCTGCTTCCTTTTAAATTACAGTGCTGCTTCATGGTGGAAAGACTGAGAAGTCACATCAGTGCTACTTCATCATCCCAGTGAAGTGGTAAAGTGGCTGCTTACACTCTGGAGGATGGTGGATTGCTCCCAAGGGCATAGGCTTGGGAACCTGCCCCTTTTGGTGGCAGAGGTAGTGCAGGCCTGAGCTTGGGGGCTATGAGCAGTTCTATTTCAGACCACTAAATAAAGAAGGAACTTTCCCTTGATCAAGTTGCTTACAGAGGGAGAGCTCTTAGCCAGGGTAGTAGAGGTGACCACATCTCAGGGTCTTGTTCTATCTCTCTAAATGTTTATCCCTTCTAGTCCTGTTAAAACAGGTTCTCAAGCATTGGGAGTCTCAGTAGAATAGCTAACTTCCTTGTATTAACTCTGGAGTAAGTGTTCCTTAAGGAATACTTACTGGAGAATAAATAATCTCAAAATACAGCCTTAGCCACACCTTGGTGGTTAATTTAAACTCCAAAGCTTAAGTGGAATGTGTAGGCTTAAAAACGTTACCTTAAAGTCTGCATAAATAGGAATCTCTTTTGCCTTTAACAGGAGAATAAAGAGGTTTTACACAACTGCCACTGTTCTCAGCCATTTAGGGGGAAATCCTGCTTTCTTTTGTATTTGGCAGGTAGATGGGCAGGAGTTAATACTGAACTCAAGTAGTTCTACAGTAAAGATCCGGCTGACTTACTCTGTCCTGTCCCAGTTCTCCCCACTGTGCTTTATAACTAATGAGCTTGTGTGGAGCTCACACTGTTCAAACTCTTCCATGCCCAGTGCAGTGGGAATTCTCTGTGGTGCTGCTTTTAGAGGTGTTAAAAGTGGCTTTACAGGGCATACTGGGTGGGAATGCCCAGGTACCCAGGAACCTGCCTGAGCTTGCTTGGTATGGCTTTGTCACATCATAGCATGGACCAGTCTCTCCACATGTGCTGAGTTAGGGTTCTGAGGGAAACTTTTAATGCTTGTAGTCAAAATCTCTTGCAATTTCAGTGTAGCTGCTTGTGTGGCTGCCCAGGGACATTGCCCTTGCTGGAAGGGAGGCTGCCCTAAAGATGGATGGAAGTGATCCTTCCCCTCTGCTTGGCACTGGTGGGGCACCTGGAGCACATGTCCAGTGCTGGGCTCCCCAGAACACAACAGGCGTACTGGGGAGAGGCAAGTGAAGAGTCATGAACATGAAGAGACTGGATCATGTCCCATTGGAGGAGATTCAGGGGCTCCTATCAATGTATAGAAATACTTGAAGATGCAGGGATGACAGAGCCAGACTCTGCTCAGTACAGGGTGACAAGGCAAGAAGTAATAGGCACAAACTGAAACACAGGAGGATCTGTCTGAACATCAGGAAGCTCTGAGCACTGGCACAGGTTGTCTTGGGAGGTTGTGGGGTGTCCCACATTGGAGATACTTAAAAGCCATCTGAGCATGATCATGGGCAACTTGTTTTGGCTGACTCTGCTTGGGCTGGGGAGGTTGGACATGGTGATCTCCAGAAGTCCCTTCCAAGCTCAACCAGTCTGTGATACACTGGGCAAAACTTAACTTTTCTCTCTTGTCACCAGAAATTGTTGAACTGACTTAGCAGGAATTCAAGTTGCTGTGAAGCAAGAAGTTTAAGCTGCTCAGATTTAAAGGTACACTTCTGTAAGAGTAGATAAGATTGCTGAAGGTGTTTGAACTGGGGCTGTGATTAAGAAATAGGATTTAATCCAAGCAGAGTCTGGAGCTGCTGGAGGTTTACTCAGATGCATCTTGCCCATTCATAGTCAGAAGCCACTCGTTTGGTCCTTAGCACTTGATCTTGTTGGGCAGTGCTGTGTTCAGTCCTGTTCTAATGGTACAAGCTTCATTTTTGTCAGCACTGGTACTTTGACAACTCTGTGCCTCAAAAGCTTCAAAGGTCTGGAGCCTGGAACTCCAAAGCAGCGATTGTAAAGGCAAAGACTTTCCAGGAGTTGGGATTCCTGGTTTTGTGGGGTAGAGATGTATGTGGTAGTGGTATGTGATGAGGAGGCTTTTGGCTGTCAGGCTGCTGATGGTTAGCAGAGGAGGAGCCTCAGCTGGGGTGAGAAGTAGGACAGCAGGATAAAGCCTTGGAAACAGAATTAAGAGTTCCTCAGCAGCAGGATGTGTCCCAAGCTCAAATCTGTGCTAGCAGAGATGTTTCATAATCTCCAGAGCACCAGGCTCCATGAAACCTGAGCTGACAGACCTTGTTACTTACGTACTCAGAAACGTGGCTGGATGAGCTGGATCGCAAAGCCCAGCTCTGTCTGTTGGAGCCTGGGGCCTGGTCTCCAGGGGGGTGACAAATTGCTTTCCATAGAAAGAACTTAGTGGCTAATACTTGTCATACTTGTCATTCACCTGGGACAGAGCAGGCAGGATGGGCTGCCTCAGTGCTGAGAACTGGTGATACTGCCATGATGGTGAGGAAGTGATGCTGCCCTGTTTTATCTGGCTGCTCCATGGCAGTGCACGAGCTTTTGGTTGTATGGTGAGGCACTGGTATAGAGGAGCTGTGGCTGCCCCATCCCTGGCAGTGTTCAAGGCCAGGTTGGACACAGGGGCTTGGAGCAGCCTGCTCTAGTGGAAGGTGTCCCTGCCTGTGGCAGGGGGTTGGAACTGGATGAGCTTTAAGGTCCCTTCAACCCAAACCAGTCTGGGACGATTGTTACTTGCCACCTGCTGACAGATACCCAGCCTCACCCAAGCAGTGGTTTGGCCCTTTTGGTTAAGTTCCCCCCAGTTTCTATACTAGGCATGCTGTGCTGTGGTATGGAATGCCCCTTTGGCTAGTTTGGGTCAAGTGTCCTGTCTCTGCTCCCTCCTGGCCTTTTGTGCCCCTCCTCACTGGCAGAGCGTGAGAGACTGAACAGTCATTGATCAGGGTAAGTGCTACTGAGCACAACTAAAACATCTCTGTGTTATCAGCATTAGTCTCTGGCTAAAGCCAAAACACAGCTCTGCACCAGCTACTAGGAAGAAAATGAACTCTATCTCAGCCTAAACCAGGACAGCATGATTGGGAAGTAAACCAAAGCAAAACCAATTCTGGAATGAAAGGGAGCTTTCAACTGGTGATGTTTTAAGCTGCTTAATATTTTGTGGCAGACTGGGCTGATTTGACAGTGAAGAGCAGAGAAGTCTGTACTTGAGCCTATGGGAAGTAAAATTTATCTGGTTTGCTAGTACTGACAGAAATGGAAACTTAAATCCTGAACAGGGCACACTTGTACTGCTGTGCCCCTTCCAGTGAGACTCAAAGGGATATTGCCCAACTGCTGCCACTGGAGCAGCTTCACCAGTGGCCATGCAGGATGAGAAGGACAGGGTGTAAAACAACATCGTGTACTCAGGTGGACTTGTCCAACCTGATCCTGTGGTTAGAAAATTTGATTTGTGAACTATTTAATTGTCACCTTCTAATGCTGGAGTCATTTGACTTGTAAATGTCAAGGCTTTGCAGTGGAATTCATTGCAGTAAGACTTGTTGCAGAAGGTGGTGGTCTGGTGACTCTATACCGTACTGCTTAATTAGTTACTGTGATGCATCAGAGAACTCCCTATACACAGCTGACCTTAGTAAGGATTACTTCCTCTTTCCTCTTGCACTTGGCTCCTTAAAGTCTGTAAGTTACCTTGTTACAGGGGGTTTTTGTAGTGGTCTGGAGGCTGAATGTGTTGGTTGGTCTGTAACACACATACATGTGCAACACTCTACTGGGAATCCTCAAGAGATAAACTTCCTGAATATAAGTTGGACAAATAGCTGGGCTCAGCAGGCTTTTAAACCAGTTTAGATAACTCAGTGTTTTTCGTGCTGAGTCTATACAGATAAAAAGGGAAAGATGTGAAAGTAAGAACAGTGATAATGGAGAGTCAAACTCGAAATGGTTTGGTTGCAAGGGACCTTAAACCCCATCCAGTTCCAACCCCTGCCACGGGCAGGGACACCTTCCACTAGAGCAGGTTGCTCCAAGCCCCTGTGTCCAACGTGGCCTTGAACACTGCCAGGGATGGGGCAGCCACAGCTTCTCTGGCCAGCGCCTCAGCCCCTCAGCACCCTCACAGGGAAGAAGGGTTTTGATTAACGAAGACTTAAAAGACTTGCTGTGCCCATTTTTTATTTAATGTTGGGAGTGATAGTACTTACAACATCAGTGAACTGCTGAGGAATGAAATGTTTTTTGAAGTGATTAGATTTGACAGAATTCATCAAAGGAAGCATTTAGCTGCTGGTTAAGTTCTAACAAACCACAGCCTGTTTCTTTTAGTAAGAAGTACTAGTGATGTGGGAGATCCTTATTTAATGGCCAGCAGGTAGCAAGAATACACTCAGGTTGATACCTGCAAACCAAAAACTAAACCTCCTAGACTGGGACAGGGTTCTCTCTCTCCTTTTCTGCCCCTGTTTGAGGCAGACTTGCATCTTGCTAGACAAAACTGGCTTGTAGGCAGCATCATCTGCTTCTCTGGAGGACACAAAGCAAGGCCCTGCTCCTCCTGGTGCCCATGCTGACCAACAGCCGACCACCACCTTGTCTGCTCAGTGCTTTGAGGAGATGGTGGGGTTTTGTGAGGCTGATGGGAGCTGCAAGAGCAGGAACTCCCATCTGGCACCTTGAGTGATGGGGGAAGGGGCAGGATGGTAGTGAGGGAGGACAGGGAGGTCTGGAGAGACTCACAGCTTGGTTCTGCTGCTGAAGGGTGAGCAGTATCATGGCAGGAGGTTGGAACTAGATGATCTTAAGGTCCTTTCTGACGCAAACCATCCTGTGATCTTGTTCAGAGGAGTCCTTAGCTGTTCAAGGACTGTGGTAAGATAAAACTTGAGGGAGAGTTGAGCAGAGCACCTTGGGTTTCCCTGTGGTTTCTGTTGAAGGGAAGGGATGGATAGTAACTGTTTCGCTTGCCCTACCAGCTGAAGAAAGTTCAGTGACCAAAGCAGTGCAGTCTGACAAATACAAAGAAAGGAGCTACAGGGAAATAGCTGAAGAAATGACAGTTTTGAAGTTAAACTATGTGGCAGCAGCTGGGTATAAGATGGGACAGAGATTCCCATTGCTGAATGCTATTGTGAGTTTTACTTAGTGTACATGGAGGGAGAACAGTGCTGAAGCTTCTCTTCTGAGAAGCAGCTGAATAAATGGTCTTAGTGGCAGTGGATGGTAGAGAAGAATGAAACTCATAACTCTCGAGTGTGCAGTAGGCAGTGAGGAACAGGAGGAAGAGGAGGTTCTTCATTCTAGAACAAGAGATATGTTCACTGAAATAAAGAACAGTTTATTACTAAACTTGTTCTAGAAGCTTTTAACATGAAGTTGATTAATTCATTAGTAAAGGGACTACAGAACCCTTCAGGAAAAATACCCTTTGGAAAACCAAACAAAAGGTCCTGGGAGCTCCCATCATTGCACAGTGGAACGTGCTTTTTGTCCCACTTCAAAAATCATTTCTACTTGCAGTGAATCTCAGACCTCTTTTCCCCCTTCTCTCTGACTGTTCTTTGGCTTGTGCCTTCTGTTCTAACCTACCACTAAAGAGTTACGGGGTGGATGCTGTTCCCTTTCATTCTCAGCTGCTGTCTTTCAGCATGGAGCTCTGCCTCCTGCTCTGTAGCACAGTAGTAAGTGATGGAAGTTGAGCAGATTTCTGTTTAGTGCCTTCAAACTTTGAACTGCTGTCATATCCAACTTGCTTGGAGGATGCACTATGACAGCTCTGCTGTTCTCCTGGTGGTGCAGGCACATATGGAGTGGCACTGTTTGCTTTTCTCTCAGCCTGTTTTAATCAATACAATGAATGTTTGGCATTTCTTGGGAGGGGGGACGACAAAGATGTCCCTGACGTGCCTTGTGGAGTGTTGTCCCAATATGCTTTCCTTATAGCTTCCTGCCTTTACTTTGGTGTGAACGTAGGAATGTGCATGTGCTATTTGTGGCTTTGCAGGCAGCCTCCTGACTCCTTACATGGAGGAAGGTTGATGCTGTGCCGAGCGGGATGTGGCTTCTGGGATGCAGACAGCACATATTTATAGTGGAACTTGAAAGTTCAGGGCTTTGTGGTTGGCAGGAGTGCAGTAAGCTATGCTTGCTTGATTCATTTGGAATACTATAATACAGTTAATGCATCTCAACCTTTCATATGCTCAAAAAATAATTGGATAAGGTCTCTTAATTCTCTGCAAGATAAGTGTTCTTGTAGTTGTGAGCAGCTCATGCCTCCTTCATCTCACTTGGACCTGGCTACTTCTGCAGGTCATTAACAGTGAGGTGGTTTAGGGAGAAACTGAATTTCAGGTGCAAAACCAAGGATGTTTCCTGGGGAGGCTCTCAGCTTCTGCCTTGTGCTTTAAGGCTGTACTCAGCTACACGTATCTAGGAGGTTACCTGTTGTGGTGATAGCTAAAAACTCATGGCCATGCAAAGTTGCCCAGTGAAATGGTAAGGATCTTTGTTCAGAATCACTTGGCTGTGTATGTGGGATCCCTGTTCCTTGGCTATTTGAAGTGATGCTAACTGATTGCTAGAGGGAAAGCCAGTGCATGGGCTGACTTCTGGAGGTGTCTTCAGTTGCACTTAAACTCTAATTCAATCTCTCTCTCTTTTTCCCCCTAGTACTTTTGTCCATCTGTTCTCTGTTGTGTGATCCCAATCCAGATGATCCTTTAGTGCCTGAGATTGCACGGATCTACAAAACAGATAGAGAAAAGTGAGTATGGAAGCCAAAAAGCATGTAATGTGTGACAGAGCAGAACCCATACTTCAATAGTAAATGGGAACTGAAAGGACCTGCCACTGGGAAAGGAGTGCGAACTTTGGTTTGCCTTTTTCACTCTAACTGTGGTCTCTTTAGAGGTGTTTTTCTCCCTCTGGGACTTGTAGTACCAGTATCTTAACAGCACTGTATTGTTGTAGGACAAAGGTGTATATGCCAGGAGAAGTGAAGGGTGTGGAGGCGTTGTACTTGTGTGGTTTTATTGCTGCATCTTTGTTCCACACAATGGTCTTTCATTAGTGTTGTAGCAGTTAATTACAGGTTTGCTTGATTTAATGAAAATGGGAAGTGAACAATGCAAATCTGTTTGATCTGGAGCTCTGAGGTGAATGTGACCAGCTTTGAGCCTTCCCTGCCTGTTGTAATTCCACATAACCAGCAGAGGGAGAGCAAGTTACTCCAGTGGGAGACTATTTCCTTGGTAGCTATTGGTGATGGAATCACACAGGCAAAGGAAGAACAAAAATACCATTTCATCTTCATTTGACAACACAAGGGAAGAACAAGTGGTGTAGAGATGGGTTAGGAGGGCTCAGAGCTTCTCTGGAGTAAACAACAAGAGTAGACAGAACTCTAGTGCTCTTGAGCACTTGAAAAGCACCAGCTTCCTGAGTGTTGTTTATACCTCACTGTTCCCTTCCAGTTGTGATCAGTAGTGTTTAAGTTCTGAAGCTACATGATCATCTTAGGAGAACAAGACAGGGAAAATGATCCACAAACTTGCTTACTGCATACTTGAGAAGCAGTGTTAGAGAAGTTCATGCAGCCTGGTTTTAATGAGAGTTGCAATAGAAGCAGTATGTATTGTGAGGCGCAGCTGACAGTGACCGACAGAACTTAATGCATGCAGGGCTTTTTCCTATTTTTTTCCTGGACATTTAGTGCTTAGACATGAGTGGACTTGCTTCTTGAGTAGTCTCTTGAACAGTGATGTGAAGGCAAGAGCATTTGTTAGTGTGTCCAGTTCTTTAAGCTAAAGAATGTTGTGTACAGGCTAAATCCCAGCACAAGAACCTAGCTGTGCACACAGCTGGGAGACTTCTTGCCTAAGTTCTGCTTTTTCTTACTCTTTCTTAGGCTTTTTATACAAATCCTGTAGAATAAGAACACTTGCCTTCTGTTGCCAGCAATAAGCTTCTAGCAGTACTGCTAATCACAGCTGCTTTGTTTTACACACAGATCCTGAGCTTCCTCTAGTAGTGTCTCTGGCTCTGAAGGGCATTTGAGTGGAAAAGCTACAGGTGATTTAGGAAATGGAGCATATTGTGCCTTCAGAATAAAACCAAATTCTGTTGGACAAATCACTATATCCTCATAGTCATCAAAATGGCCAAATTCACTGTGTAGCAAGAAACAAGGCTGCTGGGGTTTGGCAGCTGGGTAGATACCAGGAACTGGGATTTAGTTTGCAAGGGAAGAAGAATGAGGTGGGACACATTAATCTCTCTTCCCGAGTGTCAAAATTAAACCCTGCAGTAATAGTTTCCCCAGGGATGCAGTGCTTGGGGGCTGGAGAAGGTGCAGGTGAAGACTTCCTGAAGATACTCAGCTCTATTTTGTGGCTGGAATCACAACCATCTCCTCTCCCTGTTGTGAATGGGACTAGTTACTACTTCTCCATGAAATACTGTGGGCTTTCTGCTTTCCCCTGTTTGCCTAATGTTTAGTTTGCTCTTCAGTTTTACAAATTCATGCTGGAGAGAGTGTAAGCTCATGGCATGTGTAGATTGCTGAGTTGAAATGCTGTTCAGATGCTACGTTGAGTAACTCCTCTCTTTGTACATGCAGGTACAACAGAATAGCTCGGGAATGGACTCAGAAGTACGCGATGTAATTAAAGAAATTATTGGATAACCTCTACAAATAAAGATAGGGGAACTCTGAAAGAGAAAGTCCTTTTGATTTCCATTTGACTGCTTTCTATGAGCCCACGCCTCATCTTCCCCTGTGCACATGTTTACCTGATACAGCAGTGCTGCGTGTTGTACATACTTGGAACAACAAAATAGAAATACTGTATTTCCCCGTATCAACATTGACTCCTAGCAGAGAAGTGTGTGTGTGAAAAGCTGGTTCTTCAGTCATAACTTTGTGAGCCTAAAAGCATTCCCTCTCAATTTAAATTGGGTAGTAAAATGTGAACGAGAGAGTGATGGCGGAGTTCAGATTTCTAGGGACAGTGTTGCTGGTCCGTGAAGGATTTTAAGTGGAATCCTTTTAAACTCATAACAGTTATGAAAAGCAAGGTGAAGAACTTGAAGCTGTTTCTGTATTCATTTTATTCTGAAGGACCTACACCTTAGGTAAATGTTATGACCAATGAGAGAAACTGTACCCACATCCTGTGTTTAAGGTCTAAGTTTAACCGGTCACCATTTAAATGGATTGGAGCTATTAGTGCATCAAGTGATGTTGATTTGTTTCAACTCTCTCCCTTCCTTCATACTTCTTTGGGTTTGTATGTGGTTTCTCAGTTAATACCTAGCTAATAGCTCTTATTTTTTTTTTTTCTTAAGTTTTTTAACTGCTTAGGTCTTTCTGGATGTAAGGGTAAAAATCCATTTGACAGACAAACTTGTGTGTATTTAAAGACCCAACTGCTCCCCTGGAGCTTGTACGTTCAAGAATGATTAATCTGTGTAATAAACTGATTACTACAGTCATTACATATAACTTTGTGTGAATAGGCTTTTACTTTTAAGAGCAGTTTGTTACAGGCTTAAAGCAAAATGGTGGATTTCTAAACTTCTTGCGTTGACCTTTGGTTGAGTTTGAAGGCGTGAAGCAGCTTGGCTTGATCCCCACGTGCACCTGGATGAGACAAACATAAGCTTGAGCACTTCCATGAGACCAGGATGTGCCCTGTGCCAGGAACCTGACTGTTAAACCAATTCAGCAGTTCCCTAACTGAGAACGAGTGACATTTTACAGAGCCTAATGGTATTATTCCCACTTGCATGGGACCTAACACAATGCATATGTACTGTAGGTAAGTGAAACCTTATGTAACTAAAATAATGGATGTAAAAGGGTAAAAAAGAGAAAAAAAACCTACCAAACACATCAGCACAAACTTTCATAAAATGTAGCTTTTACATAATTACTTTGCACTAAACATTTGCAAATGTTCATTCAGTTTGAAATTGTACTTGTATGTGTCTCTCTTTTTTTTTTTTTTTTTTTTTTTTTTTTTTTTTAAACAAAGTCTTCACTTGAATCTAGTGGAAAAAAATGTAGTTTGGAACTTTTTTTTCTTTGTATACAAGTGTATTTGCCAGCAGCGTTGGTGTGACAGTAGGTGAGTCTGCAAGTTTATCTCCTTCCTCTTAGTAGAATTGTGAACAAAGCCATCGACTGAAGGAGAGGCTGTAGCCTCCAGCCCTCCAGCCACAAGGGTCTGTCCCACCCATTTCCAACTGCATCTTGACACTCTTGCACAAACGAGGAATAAATGTCCACTGCTTTTGGTCTAACTCTGTTCCGCTTGTCTCATCTCTCAATGGCCTCGTGTGCTCACCGTTGGATGTAGGTGTGAGCAGCGTGTCCTGGAGCCCTCTCCCAGTGAGGTGGAGTGAGCCAGGAGCTGTGTGCTCCAGTGTGTGGGGATGGAGCAGCTCAAAGTGGTGGAGCAGAGCTTCAAGTCAGGAGAAATGGAGCCTATGTTCCCTGGTGGAGTGATAACAGAGGGATGGCAGCTACAGGGGAGGGGAGGGACACTGCGTGCAGGAATGTCAACCTGGGAACTGGGTCACTGTAACCCACCCTCAGTGCTCTTGTGCTCTGCCCCAAGGTGTTGGTGCTTTACTGGTTTGGTTTAGAAGCAGCTTGTGGCCTGTTGAAGTGTGGCCCTGGATCAAAACCTGTTGTGCCAGTAGCAGCTAGAGTGTGAGCTAGTCTAGTGCATCTTGCGTTTGTGTTAACCTTTAACCATCCCTTGCCTTGCCTGATACTAAACTGCTAATATGCTAATGCTCCTGCTAGAGCCTCCCTGACCAAGGAGGAGAATGCGCATCAGCCGTGATGGAGGTGTTCCCATGTTTTTGCAGTGGGGTCACTAGGTCCTTGCTTGGAGAAGCACAGGGAGGATGGGTTGGGGTGATTGCCAGCCCTCCAGCACAGTCTTTTTGGTCGATTCCACTTATCTGCTTTACAAGCGAGTCACCCAAGAACGTTTTTGTGGCAGGTTTGGCTGGATTTTGGTGTTGGCAGTTCCTGGAGAAGATCAGAGAATGTACAGGAGGGAAA
>NW_009943646.1:25831-30628 GCF_000696875.1 Nestor notabilis
ACAAGTGTGGAAGTTGAGAATGGTGGTTTCACAGTTACAGAATCACAGACTGGTTTGGGTTGGAAGGGACCTTAAAGCTCCTCCAGTTCCAACCCCCTTTCACGGGCAGGGAAACCTTCCACTGGAGCAGGTTGCTCCCTTTCTGGTGGGGCAGAAGTCAGAGGTGCTGGGTAACAGGAAGGTAATACAGCCATATGTGAAAGTGGAGTGCTGAATGTTACACTTTCAGCTTGGATCACGTATGGACACATTGCGTGTATTGGGATGATGGTCTCAAATGAGGAATGAAGTGTTTAAACAGTTCAGGCTCCCTTGCTCTGTGGCATGTCCAAGGTTGTGGTAGAGTTGAAGCAAATCTGCTGATCCTTAGGGAGCACATCTACTGTCCCTCATGTGGGCTGACCTCTTGAGGGTTGTATTGTGAAGTGTATGAAGGAGCCCTTTTCTCTCAGATCTGACTTAAAACCTTTAAGCTTAGCCTTTTCTGGGACTAGAAACTTGTACTTTTGAAACTATTGTTTGTGTTCTAACGTAAAACAGCACAAGAAGCCAGGGGCTCTGGTTGTTGCCCTGCTGCAACCTCTGAGCTTGTCAGGAACTCTTTCAGTCCCTGTCCATTCAATTTTTGGACATGATTTAGTATTTTAAGTGAACTACTTTCTGTGTGCTGGGAGTTGGAGGGACGTATGTAGATTGTACATGCAATTATCCCCTTTTTGTTTTTCCCATCATGCTAAGCGAATGTGTTTTAGTTAAGCAAGGTAACAGTGCTTGGCTGCTCGGAATGCCCCAGCTCTGGCAGTGCTGTCACACTGAATGCTGTGTCTGGATGTTCCTTGTGTTCATCAGCTGCAGCAGAGGGAACCAGAGGATGAGTAAGTCCATAGTGGTGAGCTGTACCATGTGTAGGTGTTCTGTGAGCTCTGCCTCTGTGGAGCCGATTGGCAGCACTGACACCCAGTGCAGTGGGTACTGCTTGTAATTGCAGTTTTCAGGGGCTGCTATGTGTGCTGTGCTTGTGTATGAGATCATTAGAGAATCACAGAATGGTTTGGGTTGGAAATGGCCTTAAGATGATCCAGTTCCAATCCCCTGCCACGGGCAGGTACACCTTCCAGTAGAGCAGGTTGCTCCAAGCCCCTGTGTCCAATCCGGCTGCGAACACTGCCAGGGATGGGGCAGCCACAGCTTCTCTGGGCACCCTGTGCCAGATCAGCACCCTCACAGGGAAGAACTTCTGCCTTATATCTAACTTAAATCTCCCCTGTTTCAGTGTGAACCCATTCCCCTTTGTCCTATAACTATAGTCCCTGATGCTACTAGCAGCCTTTCATCAGAGTGCAGGAGCTGCCACTTGGCTTGACCCTTACCAGGGCCCAGCATCCATTGACTTGCAGACCAGGATGGAGCTGATTGGGCCAGTACTAGAGACCTAATTATTGTGTGCTTGAAGCATGTAGCTTGTCCTCCAGTAGTATGTGTAGTGCTGCTACATTTCTGTGATAGCTTTTTGGCAACGCAGGAGTGATTATTTCTTTATGCTATGCCAATGCTTTCAAGCAAGCTGCATACTGAAGTGTCTACAGACTCCTGTTCAGTCTGCACACACTGAATGAGGTAGAAAACTAGTGGGTGTAAGTTGGATGTGATTTTGCTCAGTAAAGCCCCTGTGACCTCTCCTTTGCCACTGAAGGCCATGGCTCTCCTCGTTTGCAGGAGTTGCAGCCACCAACAGAACTGCTTGGTCATCATCTTGCTGCTCACAGCAGCAGAAAGGCTCTAGAGTTATTCTCTATCCTGATCTCAAGTGGAAGATTGGAAGCCTAAAGGAAGGACACTGGGAGCTTTGGCCAGTTAAAGCTGAATTTCCTTGTACCCTGAGCAGCTCTTGCTGGGGAGAGCATGGCAGAAGACCTGGGCATGTGGGAAGTGCAGGAAAACTCTGCTCAAAGCAGTTAAAACTGAACTCTTGTGCCACCTTGCTCTGTAAAGCCAGGGTAACAAAACATCTTGAAGGGCGCTCAGCGCTTCATCTCTATGTGGAGGAGCTCCAGGCTTGGAAGCCACCTCGTCAAGAAGGGAAGCCCCATGGTATATTGGATAGAAGGCAGGCTGTTCTCTTTGAATACCCTTGGAACAGTTGTGCTCACCCCTGCAGCACTGGGGAAGCCTATCTCCATCTCCCACAGTAAGAGAAGGCTTTCATCTCCCTCACTGATTGTTTCCTTCCATCCCTTGGCTCCTTTGTGTAGACTTAGAGCAAGTCTGTGATCAGAGTTGGAATCTTTATTGCTTTGGGGTTTGGCAGAAGCTGTTTCCTACAGGGAATGCCCAGAGACAAGAAGTGCATTGAGGGCACCTGATGGAAGGTTCAAAGCAGGACAGAACCTACTGTCTGGCTTTCTGGGTGTGTGGAGACCAAACCCTGCATGAGTAACAGCTATGGGAGGCTTTGGGATTCCTGCAGCCGTGTCCTGCCCTCACCTGGAAGTGTGTGTGTGACTAGACCTCTGCTAACACTGCCTGTTACTGCTGTAATGTGTTGCAGTTGGATCACCATTAAATAATTCCCTTAAACTTACTGTGGCTTGAGTGCTTTGGTTTTTTGGTTTTTTTTTTTTTTGTTGTTGTTTTTGGTTTTTATTTTTGCTTTTACCTCCTCCTTTTATCCATGACTTCTTTTGCTCACTGTGTGTTCTTCCCTCTTGTGGCTACTTCCTTCTCCTGTGATCAGGTTCTGTGCTGTGCTCTGCTCAGCCGTCTCCAGTTGTCCTCATCTTGGTTCTTTAGCTTGCTTCAAAGCTCTTGCCAAGCCCAGTGCTGTGCTGTTCTTGTTGGATGCTGTGGTTTAACAGCAAGCTTACTGATGCCCTAATTCCATGGCAAGCTGCTGCCAGCACCTGTGTCCTTGAGTCCATGGGCTTACCGTGGCCTCTGTAAAGCTGGGATCAGCTCTGGTGCAAGAGCACAAGGTGTGTGTGGCATCAGAGGAAGCCTGAGTCCTTGACTGTTCAGTGGCTCTCATACAGCTTGTGACTTAACCTTGTGACTTGCTCTGCCTCTGATTTAGCATCCACAGGTTGGATTTTGTTGTGTTTCTGCCTCTCAGCATTCCCCCGTTGGCTCCTTGTGTGAGAATCTTTAGATTTCATTGTCTTAGAGTCGGGCCTCGAAGCTCCTTGGGGTGAGTGGCGCTTGGGGAGGTCTGTGTGTTGCCAGCTCGAGGTGGGCTTGGGTAGTTCTGCAGAGCATCATGTGTGTCCTTCACACCTTGCTTGGGAGCAGTCCCAGGGACTTCATGTCCTGCTGGGAGTCGTGTTGAACAGATGAACAACTCCCTGTCACCAGAGCTTTGAGGAGAACATCCCTCTGCCTTATGGCTGAACCTTGCCTGTTGCACGGACTTCTGTTGACCTGCCTCCAGCTCAGCTGGAGGGAAGATGCTCCCAAATGCCTGATCCATGTTTTCCTGTTAATTCTGTGCATGGATTCCGTGACTTGCCCCATTTCTTCTTTTTTTTTTTTTTATCCCTCTTGGGGACAAAAGCTCAGATTTTCAGGATGACAAATAGTGCAGTGCAGTTGAAGATGGGTGATGCAGGTGACAGCCTGCTCCAGAGTGCATCCAGGCTGTTTGCTGTAACTAAGGTCCGAGTGGCAGCTTGGCTGCAGACATAAAGGTTTTGTGCATAGCCCAAACATGCACCTTGGTCCTTGGTGAGCTGCCAGCACCATGTGCTGTGTTTGGTGTTGCTGAGTTTAGTGATGGATTGACCCTGTTGGATTTATCACTTGGATAAAGCTCCATGTACATTTCGTTTGGTTTTTTTTTCCTTGTTGTAACCTAAAATACCAACATCAAGTACTTGCTGCTTCAACTTGCAATTCCTTCCTGCAAAACACTGATGAAAACGCTGTAGGAACTTCTTCAAATCCACATTGGGCAGCTCACAGGGCAACAGGCTTTTGCAAGAGGATTTTATATGGGTTACTGTGAGGTGACTATTCAAATGCAGCGGGGATGATGTACAACAGGTAAGCAGATGGTGTTTAAATGCTGAAATAATAAGAGCTCATCTCAGTCTCCCCTCTGGCAGGTTCAAGCCATTCCCCTTGTCCTGTCCCTACAGGCCCTTGTCCAAAGCCCCTCTCCAGGTTTCCTGCAGCCCCTTTAGGCAGTGGAGCTGCTCTAAGGTCTCCCCGTAAGGAGCCTTCTCCAGGCTGTTCAGCCCAGCTCTCAGCCTGGCTCCGGAGCAGATCTTCTCCAGCCCTCACAGCAGCTCTGTGGTGTCTGGCCCCACTCTACAGCTGTGTTTCAACTGTTCCTGCACTGGGCTCACTGGGGGATTTGCCAGTCCATGCTGCTGTCCCCCAGTGTCCCCCCCTTGTCTTGCTTGCCTCTACTCCCAGCACCGACCCATTTGGGGGTCCCTTTGTGCCCAGCTTCACTCACAGCTGGAAAGTCCAAATCTGGCCCAACAAATCACAACCAAGTGATAAATGCTCCCTCTTTCTGGGGGCCAAGCTCGTTTCCCCACATGACGCCAGCCCACCCCTTCACACCTCTCTGCTTCCCTAGTGGCACAGCTCTAGGGGGCCTTTTGCCCTGTGACCCTTTGGAACTCAAGGGGCTGGAAGCAGCCTCCCCACAAGGGTAGCAGCCTCCATGTGCCACATCCCTGCTCAGAGCAGCACCTCTGCTGCAGGCAACTGCCTGGGAATGGGTACTCCAGCGTTCCCCTTTCTCCATAGAGCAGCTCCCAGTGCCTAAAGGAGCTATGAGAAACCTGGAGAGGG
>NW_009943647.1:0-3742 GCF_000696875.1 Nestor notabilis
GGCCTGATTTTGACATTTTAATGCTCCAAACTATTTCCAGCTTCTTCAGAAGCTCACACCCGCGCACAGCTGAAGAGCTGGCGAGCCACAGGGTAACGCTTCACGTTCATGCTCCTTTTCTTTTTAATTTCAAAAAGCGCAGGTAAGTGCAAAGGCAGAAGTGGTCTATTACTGCATCGGCGGGACACATTATCTGAAGAAAACAGGGGTTTTTTTTCCCCCCTCTACCAACTTAAAAGTGAATCAAGAATAAATACAAATCACAGTTCAGGTCCTTTGTTTTAGGGATAAAACCAAGCTGATTCAACAAGCCTAGTGCAGATCTGTCTACAGGGCACAGCAGCTGTACTGGTCAAGACTGATTTAAAACTGACAGGAATTGCCAGCTAGAAAACAAACAAACAAAAACCAAAAAACAAAACAACAAGAAAATAAAAAGAAACCCAGACAAAACCCAACCAGCCGAAAACCCCCAAACAAACCCCAAGCAGTTTGCTTTTATTTTTATAAGAGTTTCCCAGCTGAGTCCCAAAGGGCCTTTGGCAAGTGGCACAAAGTCAGCTGGAGCAAGGGACATGTGTTAGCATGCCAAGTTGATCTATATATGAAAAAATACTGCAGTATTGTGTACTCCTTAAATACTTAAAGGCCAAATGGAAACAGGACCTCACCATCTGCTGTGGGTAGGGAATTGTTATTTGGGCCTCATTGAGAAACCAAAACCACAAGATTCTCCATTAGTCATGTTCATAGACCTCAAACCAACTTTGAAGTTTTCAGCATACTGCCACCATTAAGACTGCCACCAGAAGTTTAGGTTAGATAAAAACGTTGGGGTTTTTTTATGAACTGAAGTAGTGCAGTGCTCTGTTTTCAGCTGTATTTTAAATCTTTTTTAACCAAAAGCAGAGTTCTTCTTTTAAAGTAAAAAAAAAAAAAAATGCCATTTCCAAGTTAACACCTCTTTGTGATAACTAATATAACATAGATGCAAATGTGTTTGTATGTTGTTAAGTTACAAAACAGAGGTCTTGCTACATAAAATAGCATTGATTTGAAGTAATGCCTTTATGAAATAAAGAAGAAAAGGATATAAGCATTTGGACTATCAAATACGTCCCCCATGTTTGTGAATAGCATTCATAGATTAATTATCACAATTATTTTATCCATGTATTTAATTTTTAGTCTTTTTCCCCATTAAAAATTACAATTGGGATCAGATCTGCAGAGCAGTTAGAAGAAAGTTGCCCCAAGCAATGGCCAATGTTATAAAACCTGGTGGCATACATCTAAAACCAGCTTAAAGACAGTAATTTTAGAATTAATGTCAGAATTTGTTTCCATGCTAGAGACCCTGGTTTTTTTTTCTTTGAAACGTTTAAGTGGATAACAGTTAATGGTGTCGGTTATCTTTTCTGGGAAAAAAAACAGCCCATACTTTAATTTCTGAAGAGAGAAAAACTGATTTACTATTACCCCATTTATACAGAAAACACTAGAACAGGGTATACATTAAAAGCTAATTACAAAGTGTAAAAACATACATAGTTCAGCTGCACATGGGTATACAACGTTTCTGTTGAACACCTATGGAATTAAAAAAAAAAGAGCT
Organism: Nestor notabilis; assembly: GCF_000696875.1. Classification (NCBI taxonomy): domain Eukaryota; kingdom Metazoa; phylum Chordata; class Aves; order Psittaciformes; family Psittacidae; genus Nestor; species Nestor notabilis. Next base: position 1,616 of record NW_009943647.1, read on the forward strand.
AAGTAAATATACCATTAGACTGACAGAGTTTTCTTAAACACCATCATACATAGCTCTTTGTAAACCGTCCAGCCTAGATTTTGCAAGCTACCAAGACTCTAACTAACCAGCAAGCATTAACTAACTAGCAAGATATTTCTGTCTCCTTCAGCTTGACATCCTAATTCCAGCACATTAAGCACATACAGTGAGATATATTGCCAGGCACGAGCATAGGCCTGCAGAACCAGAATACTGGACTTGTTTTAAACCAAAACAAGAAAACCCCACCAAAACCAAATCCCAAACTTTTTCCAACTCTTACAAATAATTCAACACAACAAACAGCCACAAGGATGTAGGCTAGAATACCCCATGTTAAAAGGTGTATCCTTCACTGAGACTAGTTACTTGTCAGGATTAAATATATTGTAGTTTGATGACCGATCAAATAGGTATGCCCCTTAAAGAAACTGATTCCATAGCTTGTTTTTCAGATGTATGGAAATACTACAAAACAGAAAAGTTAAAAATGCTATCATGGAAAAAACACTCATCAGCAATTAAATACATTTTTTTAGTATAAGCTGTATTAAACCAAACCACATCAGATTTTTATCTAGAAAATTGTAAATATAAGATAAAAGATTCAGAAACGTTAAGGCCCAGAAGACAATTAAATAACTCTCATGCATTAGAAGTATGTGCCTAGGACAGCTTACTCCTTGTAGTCTGCTGAATTCTCTTGACTATTTCTATTATGTGTGATTTAAATAACATATAATTAGAATTAGACAAGATTTTTATTGTGTTATAGAATAAAAACTTGATACAAAAATCAGCATGCTGTAAAGCATGATGTTAGATTCACTTTGGCAGATGCAAAAGCTGTTTAAAACATTCCCATCTATTCATTGAATTGTTATTCAACCTCAAATAAATGCGAGTAATCGTAGGTATTACTCTCTCCTCATACAGTGCAAATCCTTGCAAATGCAAAAAGAAGGCAGAGTTGTTCTGTTCAGATCCTTTCCTGTACTCGCTGTTGTACAGAAGCAGCACAAAGATCATAAAATCTGTCCTGCCTAAAGGTAATGCCTTGGCAGTCTTGACACTCTTTGTAATCCTCTTGTATTAGTCAAGGTAGGACACAAAGCTGCATCACAGTAAAAACTTGGAAGTACCAAATGCTAAACCATGCAATTAAAATCCTTGGCCGTGTGTTTCCCTAGACTGTTGATAAAGCACAAATAACATTTAAATACAAAAGGCATTTGCTGAGTTTTACTTATAGGTTAACCTTTCCATAGTATATTAAGCATAAGTTCTTCTACAAGAGTCACCCATTTCTTTTTCAAGTTACTTGACTCAAACTGAAGTACTGAATGTAGTTTTCAAAGTTACATCATACTTTTTCTTGAAACACCCATTAGACTGAAGCTATTTGTACAACATTGTTTCATCATCTCACAACAGGAATTTTTAACAAATGAGCTAAATGAACTTTCAGAGAGAAATAGCATATACACAGACCTATGGAAAACAGGAAGCCACTCCATGAATCCTTCAAACACCCTAAGAGTAGAAGAGCAGAATCTTCCTATCTGGAGACCATGTCTTACGGAGAGACAAATGAGAACATAGCTCTACACCCATTAAGCGTGGTAAACAGAATCAGGATTTCAACCAGTTCAGGTTTCTTCAAGGACAGTAACTAGCTGTAGAGGTAGAAAACAAGCAAAAAAACCCACCAACACCCCAAAATCCAACATACTTTACTGTGTGATTTCTGCAGTCCATTGTTACAGATGTCTAACAAAACCAAGGCTTTTCTTTGTTTTATGTGGGGAAAAAAAAGTCCATGCAGTAATGAACCCTGGAAAACTGAGATGCAAAAACGCACCCCTTGCCAAAATTGCTAACCTTTCTAAGTTGAGTAGGCTGGTATGTTTTTACCTGGCTATCTTGGCAGACAGCAGAACGTGCTGGAAAATCTCCAGTTTTGGTGACTCAGGCCGACGTAGCTCGTTCTGTCCCAGCTGTTGTTATGGGGCCTCTTTATGAAGGATGTGAAAGAAAGGATTTGATAACACAGACACACACAAAATACAGGTCCCTTTTAAAAGGGAAATAATTTGGGATCTGTGA